>NC_092058.1:2655574-2955574 GCF_039877785.1 Chaetodon trifascialis | reverse complement strand
ACAATAAGGCCCTCTCTTCATGGCATCGAACATCCTGGCCGAGCTTCCAAATCATCTCTCGCCAGACCCGAAGCTTGCGGCCGTCTGATAAACCCATCATGGGTGAAAATCGAGGACGACCTTTGCTGTTACAATCCCAACCATCTCGAGGACTACAGAATTCACTGTCCTCTTTTAGATAATTTAGATAAATAACTTACTTTTGTTGTTTGGCTTTTTAAATTACTTTATCTGCTGCTTATTTGATCTGTTATTTATGGGTTACTTTCATCCATTATTTAATCTTTGCTTTTAGCTGTTTCATTTGTAATTGTGTTTGTTGACTGTGGTTTTATATTTATATTTATATTTTATATTTGTTTTCCTGCCTTCTTTGTTCTCGTTTCTGAAGCACGTCGTAATGGTAGCTTTGAAAAGTGCTATATAAATAGTTATTATTGTTCTCATTAATATGATTATTAGCATTAAAAGGTAGACAGCCTTTAAGAGATGAGAGCTGAAAATAGAAGCCTGCCTTCTTTAGCGTCTTGTTGTTAATTAAACACCTTCAGGTCTCAGCCCCCTCCTCCTCCTTCAGTGTGTTGTTATCCAGTGTAGGTGGGTTTTAAAGACTTGGCTCTCTTTAATTAAAGCGGTCTCCATCTCAGTCCCACATGAGCATCTGCATTTGTTTTCATGGCCACTTATTTGTCGGTGTAATATTCTCTTGTTGACCATCTTATACGGGTGCTGGCCTTTAATAGAGCCTGTGTTTGTTCAGAAGAGTCCTGAAACACCAAAATCTGTTGAGAAATATGACTGACAAAAAGATGCACTGATCAGTCAAACAATCAGTTCAGTAAATGGTAGCATGTACCTGTAGAGAGCAGCCGCCGATCGCTTCAGGCCTTTGGGTCTGTTCGGTCTCGGTTCTCCTGCCATGTTGATATCTGGAAAAAGCAGAAGAAGGAGTTTTTTAAAAGTTATTATGAAGAAAACTGACTGAAACCACCTCTAATACAATCAGATCCCAGGGCAGTGAGTTCAACATCTGCATGAGCGAGACAATAGATTCAGAGAAAAACACAGGCTGAAACATGACGTAGGATGACAGGAACTATGTCTGGAGGTGGATGCTGTAGTTCCTCAAATTGTCCACTAGGGTGAGCTGTTGAGCTATTTTGCAGCATTTTCTCATTCTACTCTGTCCACAGCCTGCTGTCAGTACAGTCAGTGTTCAGCTCAGTTATTCAGTCAATCATCTCCCTGTGGGCCCACACTGGCCTGTCAACTCAACATGTATAAATAATCAAAAGGAAGTAAGAAATCTGATTTCCAGCGGTACTGTTGAAGTTTGTGGATTCTCTTTTCTTATTTGTGATGATGGAAAAAAGACTAATCCTTTACTCAAATCCAGGAGGAGAACCACATTGAAAGTAAATTTCCTGCATTACTTCCAGCACTGTGGTGGTAATTGAAAATGTGGATGAACTCCTGGTTCTTGTTACTGCTGCACCATGGGACCAAGCAATAAAAGATTTTACAAGAATCCTAAATTAAACATACTCATGTAGATGTTTTTGAATACATAGGAAGAAGAAAAAGGATAAAAATCTGATTAATTGGGGCAATTTAGGGTTACTAGGGAAAAAAAAGGTTTGTGACTAAACAAACGTTTTGATGTTTTCCAGTCAGGATTTTAACCACTCTGCAGTACCCACACTTCTCCAATGAGGGTCTTGGATGACATGGAAACATCAGTCATTCAACATGGTCAACCACAGCACATTGCTGCACAGACAGGAAACCTTTGTGGGACTGGGTTCTAAACTGGTCTGAATCCTATTTCAGGAACAGGAATTACATATCCGACCACGCAAAAATGACGTGGAGTCCCCCAAAGCTCTGTTCTTGGGCCTCTTCTGTTCAACATTGAAATGCTCCCACTAGCACAGATTGTGGAGAACAACAACTTATCTCACCATATTTATACAGGTGACATACAGGTTTATATGACGATATCACCAGGTGACTATGGGCACATACAAGCACTGAGAAAGTGAGTCAAACAACATTTTCTCCAGTTAAACAAGCATAAAACTGAAGAAACGCAAAGAAGAATAACTACAAGCAAGTGTTCAGCATCAGAAAGTCTGGGTGTAGTCAAGGACTCAGACCTAAATTTACATCCACATAAGACAAAGACTGTCACCTTCAGACTATATCAAGATTTAAAAGACATCTACAGGTCTCTCTGAAAAGCTGATCAGACACTGTGAGGCCATATCCTGTTACGCCAGTTCTCAGATTTTTGGACTGACTTGCTGCTCGTCAAATTATTCACCTTAAAGCACTAAATGGTTTCAGGGCAAAATACATTTCTGATCTGCTGATCCATTATGAACCATCCAGACCTCTCAGATCAGCTAAGACAGTGTAAAATCTGATGTTAGGTTTAGAAAGATAGTGGTTTTTAAAAAGGCTGTGCACTATAAGCTGCTGCTCTGGGCTACGGCTTCTTAATCTGTACCAAAAAACCTTCCTGTAGAGTTGCATTTTTTCTTGTTTTTGCTGTTATTTACACAACCAAAAAAATTTAGATTTAAACATAATTTCATTCCCCTGTCAGATGTATAAACAACAGGCAAAAGGCTGAACAATAACAGCTTTATAAACCTTTGTTTAAACCGAGAAACAGGAGATCTGCCCTTATGAATCAACAAAACTACAGGCGGCAGACGTACATGAGAGCTGATTACTACTTTTTCAAATTATTTCTAGTCAACCCTATTAGGATTCATTTGTATTTTGTTTCCACGCAGTACATGTGGGCGGAAAGTTAATAGCTGCTCTGTGCTCACACAAGGAAACATACATGCACCTATGATTCATCCATCCATCTATCCAGTTTCTAAACCGCTCATCCTGTCGAGGGTCTCTGGGGCTGGAGTCTATCCCGGTATGGATTGGACGAGAGGCAGAGACCACCATGTCAGCTCAACAGTCTACCACACATCGAACTAGATTTTCCAGTCCACCTGACCAGTATGACCATGGACTGTGGGTTGAGACCAGAGCACCTGCAAGAGACCGATGGGGAGAGAGTTCAAACCCCACACAGAAAAGGTCGAGTCAGCTGGTAGAGTTTCAAAGAGAAAACTTAAATAGAAGTATCAGCAGAAGCAGTGTGAGTGAAGAGAGACATTTCTCATTCTTACAGTATTCATGGTCTCTCTCAGAGACTGAAATCATTGATGTCTCAACATGTCGGGAAAAATGAAATAAAATGTCAATAAAATCGAACAATTTTTGCCACTGTTCCTACAGTGGATGAATCAGGGTTTGATGGATCCAGGAGAACACGAGTGTCTACTGTAAAGTTCAGAGGAGGGGCAATGGTTCAAGGTTTGAGCCCCTTAGTTCCAGTGAAGGATCTTAATGCTGCAGGATACGAAGCCGAAGCACTCACAGTTTGTGAATGGCCCTTTGCTGTTCCAGCATGACTGTGACCCTGTGCACAAAGCGAGGTCCACTGTTAGACGAGTTTGATGTGGAGGACCTCCACTGGCCTGCAGAGCCCTGACCTCAACCCCCCTGAACACCTCTGGCAGTAACTACAACGCAGACTGTGAGCCAGGACTTCTGGTCCAACATCAGTGCCAGACCTCACAAATGCTCGTTTGGCTGAATGGACACAGATTCCCTCAGACACACTCCACAATCATGTGGAAAGCCTTCACAGGAGAGTGGCAGCTGGTATAACCATAACAGGAGGTCCAGGTCCACATTGATGGCCACAGTTTTACAATGGGATGTCCAACAAGCTCCTATAGGTGTGATGGTCAGGTGTCCACTGACTTTTGGCCACGGCCTCATTCTGCAAACTGGATCAGTGGTCCTTAAATGCGACAGAATCCACACTGCGTGGCTACAACTCTGAGATACAGATGGTTCTGTCACTGCAGTCACACTAAACTATGACTTCACTGACAACTTAAATATTTCAGTAGCTCCAGATAGAATTAATTCATTTCATCAGTGACGTATTTCCCAGAAACTATGTGATGAAACACTTTAACAGCAAATACAAACACAATGTAACAAATGATATCAAATTCAGGGTCAAAGGATCTCTGTAGACTTTTACACTGAAGCATAAAGCAGGATGATTGACGTCAGGTGTTTGTAAAGTGCTGAAAGATGAAGGGAGGCAGAGGACGGAGTGAGGATGATAAAAGGACGGATGGGCAGATGAGGACGGAAAGCGAGTTTTCAGCAGCCAGGGGCTGAAGATTCAAGCCTGTTAACTTCACCGTGAAGGGCAATGTGTGTGTGTGTGTGTGTGTGTGTGTATGTGTGTGTGTGTGTGTGTGTGTGTGTGTGTGTGCGTGTGTGCGTGTGTGTGTCTTTGAGCCAGTGATCCAGAACTCTGACCGCAGCCAGGTGTGGAAATGGCAGAAATCCAGTTGGTTGCAAGTGGACACACACACAAACACACACACGCACACCCCTTTATCCAACCAAAACTGTTACTGACACCCCCCCCCAATGACCTAGGGAAAAAAACTGTACAAGCACACACGCACAGTCTCAGTTTTGGGGACATTACATAGACTTACATTCATTTCCTGGAGGCTCACTCTAACCATAACCACCACTTGCCTAATACTAACTTTTGCCGTGTGTGAACATATTTATGCCTTCACACCATGAGTAATACACGTCCACACACACACACACACGCACGCACACACACACACACACAAACTCCACCTGCTGCTCCATATGCCTCAGTGACTTCACTTTGTCTCCTGTAAGGGCTTGTTATTCATAGAAGTCCCTGAACGCAGCACTCACACATAAACATACTTCATCGATTCTTCTAAAGTCTCTCTTTAGCAGCAAATCATTTCACTCTGTCCAAAAACACTTCACTCTCTCGTACGGATCGAGAAATCGGAAGCTGTCAGCCCTAGTTAGCAGTCTGTGAATCAATCGTTCCCTCAGCAGCCGTCATCGTCTCAGAGCTCGCAGGTTTGGCGTCTTTGTTTTCATCAGAGAGTTTCCGTACAATACTTTAAGAGTTTACTGTGTCACAACATGTGATGAGAGTCAACATGCTAACATGGTTTACAGTGTTACTGGATTTCACAGCAGTTTGTCTCTGACCTGTTTTATCTTTCTTATTTACTTTATTATCAGTTTAGTCTGTTGAGATTTGCTGGTGGTCGATCCAAACTGCAGTTGAACAGGCAGTCGGATACATTCGTTTCCAGAGGCTGTAACTTACTGCTCAGTAAGAACAAAAGATATTGAAAATTAAACATCTTGTAGCTTTGAGTTTTAGCACTTTACCGCTGTTATTAAACACTTAACTGCCACAACAGTTGACCTGACTGTTTTGCTGTCTGAGATTGATTCTGATATGTTCTTAATGACGTTTAAGGCATCTGAATCAGAGTTAGCCTGACATCCTCTGACAGGTAGCTCCTGGCTCATTAAATTTAAAACTAGGATTGTTTTTACTCATCTTAGATCTTTATGACACTTCTGCTGCTGCTGCTGCTGTTCCATTATCTGTGCTGCATCTAAGTATTTTTCTTTTGATCATCTCTTTTATGTGAAGCAGTTTGCTGGTAATGTTGGTTTTTAAGAAGCGCTATAAAAACGATCTGCATTATCACACTACCTTTGTTTTATTAGAGTCATGTTTTGCTTGGCAACCCGAACAGCGAGGTAGTAATTATGCATTAAATGGGTTAAAAGTGTCTCAGACCGAACTCTAAATCATCCCACTGAAGCAGGCCTGATTGCAGAGCTACAAACAGATGGAGAGACATGTAAAGACACAAGGGTCGGGTAGCTGAGTGGGACCAAGAAAGAAGACAGATTTTATATGATTCCCACAGTGACACACACACACACACACACACACACACACACACACACACACACACACACACACACACACACACACACACCCTAACATCAGTCATCATTCTAAATCTTAATGATTTACATTACAGGGACTTGCAGTTTGTCTCCATATGTAAGGCGTCCCCACAATGTGATGAACATATGCAACACACACACACACACACACACACACACACACACACACACACAAGCTGTAGTGGAGTATAAAGCATCACTTAGTAGCCCCTCAGCTGTCACAGCTTTATCCCACATTACACACACACACACACACACACACGCACACACACACAGAGTAATACTGGGTACATTTCTCAGAAGATTTCATCAGTGTGTGTACGTGTGTGTGTGTGTGTGTGTATGTGTGTGTGTGCATGTGTATGTGTGTGACCATGTATCACTCATGTTGTGGGGACGTAAATCTGTTCACACAGTCACATTGTGGGGGTGTGCCTTCCTCCAGGAAATGAATGTAAGTCTACGTAATGTCCCCAAAAGTGATGGAAACACGATTGTGTTTATCAACCCGTCAACCCAGAGCACACACTCCAAGATGCGCACTTTCACACACAAATGAACACACACACACGCACACACACTTTCAGTTAAACTCATTCATATATTTTCTCTCTCTTTAACACTTAAACACACGCAGTTGTGTTTCCGTCACATTCTTACGCTCATTTCCTGGAGACTGACTCTAACCATAACCACTATTTGTCCAACCCTTACCCTAGCCTTAACCCACACACACACAGTTAGTCGCAGCTCTGCAGTGACTGAACATAAACCAGTGGAGTTCTTCACACCAGCCCGCTGACAGCTCGTCTCTGCCTGCTCCGCCGGGGGAACAGACAGACGGAGGAAAACACTCGAGCAGCTTAAAGGCAAACTCCGCTCAACTCTGATTTCCCCTCTGATATTTCACTGCACAGAGGGACACGGAGGGGAAAGTGGGACGGCGGCGGCACATGTAAACACTGGAGAAGTCGACGGATGTGACGGTGCTCGGGGGTCGTCAAAGCTTCCCGAGGTTTGTGCAGTCACAGCAGGCTCATTGAACACTAAGTCTGATTATAACAGGAGTGTGTGTTCTCAGCACGCTGATCAATCAGCCGACGTCAAGGTCTTTTTCCCGTAAGTCCCACAAATGACGCTCATCCTGCATGAAGTACCTTCTTTGGCAGCTTAGCCTGTTATTTCCCAGAGATATTGATCAAGCAGCCACGCATGGATATTGTGGTAATAAGCAGGTTTTGAGTCTCATGAGAGAGATCAGGCCTAAACCAAAAACACCCTGTGAAATTAACTCGTTCTCCAGCGTGCCTGCTGATGTGGCATCGAGTTTAAAATGTTTTCCTGTGAAAGAGTGAGCCGGAAACATTCTGAGGCTTTTGAGGCTGCGCTCAGATTTTTACCCGGAGGGGACAGTCCTGACAACTCCGACTGTGACAAAAAGGTTAGGATAGGCCTGGTTTTCTGCAGCCTGCAGGGTTGGTTTCCTCAGATCTTAGACAAGCAAGTGTGAAAAGTCTTCCTCCTCAAAGAACAGGAACCAAGGGTAGCGCTGAAATTAGATGTAGCAGAACCATTTTTGATAAGTGAGTAACTGATGTAATCACTTTTGTGAGGCATAAAAAGGTCAAACATTTGTGGCATTCTAGAGACCAATCAGTTACTCAGTAGGGCAATGGCTATTTTAGCACCAGTTACACACCCATTTAGCACTTAGCACCTCCTTGAGTGTGTGTGTGAATGGTTTGAAAGGGTGGATGCTGGCTTGTGTTGTAAAAGCGCTTTGAGTGGTCCTTAAGGCTAGAAAAATGCTATATAAATGCAGTTCTTTTACCATGTAAAATGGAACAAGGAAATGCTAAATGCCAAGCATCAATGCAAACACGCGACTGCTCATGCTAAGAACACAACCTTGTTATTTCCCTTTGATGGTAAGATAACAGAGCTGCACACGGCTCGCAGGTAAATCCTTCAGACAGTTATCCAACAAAACCACTTTGGCCATCAGGTATTTCTTGTCCTGCTTTGCCAGCAGAGCCATAACTCAGGCTGCTTCATGCGGACTCACCCAGCGTCTGTCCGGCCAACACCCTGCCGTTCTCCCCGATCACGGCCCCCCTGGCGTGCCTCTCGCTGGCGTACTGGACGAAAGCATAGCCCTTGTGCACGGAGCAGCCCAGCACTCGGCCATACTTGGAGAAGATGCTCTCCACGTCTGACTTCTTCACCACCGCCGTGTTCAGGTTGCCGATAAACACCCGCGAGTTGATGGACTTTGGATCTGTCTTGTTGGTCACATTGCTGGTCTGGACCTTCAGCGACATGCTGGAGAGACGGCGGAGGACGCGACTGATAAATGGATGGATTGGGAGGGAGAGACGATCTGAGGAGAATAAAAGAGAACAGACAACTGGTATGAGTCACAGAAGACAGATAATGGGGGACAGCTGCAACCCACCACCTCACGAGCGGAGACATCTGAGATTTGTGCTCATGACTGAACAAAAATCATCAATCTGTACTGAGCATGCAGGTCGTCATTCATTTTCCAGCCAGACGTCGGTGCAAAGGTACAAGTCATGCTTTTGTAAGAAGAGATGAGGAGTGAGAACACAATAACAACGTCACATGCAGACTTAATAATATTCCACACATGAAGTTCACTCATTTCAGTGGGTTTTTTAATGTTCAAAGGCTTTTATGGTCAAGTAAAACAAGATGTGTTACATGATTCTTAATGTGAATAAACCATATGATTCATATCATAGCAAGTCGTGCCGCACTTTACTGCGGAGTGTACGTGATCTTTATTCTTTGGATTCATGCTAAAACCAACAATCTACTGTCACAGAGTCTGCGATGGTTTTGCTTTCACACCACGAATGAAGCACTACAGCACATGAAGGCACCGCATTGCACATAATAGACACTGACACAATCCTGAGAGATTTCTATGAAAGACTCATGAATGAATAGGAAACAATCGATTCTTTGTGATAAGTGATAATCAGCAGTGACAAGAGCCTCAAAGCATATTTACAATAATAACTGACGCATTATCTTCACCTACTCACATCACAGCGAAACACAAAACCTTCCTCCAAAAACGGGGACGATCCACAAAGCAGTCATTAAACAAAACCTGTGACACTTTCTGACGGCTCGTTACTCACACAAGTTCTGCAACTGAAAGGGAAAGAGCAGCTCTGACAAATCAAAGTCTCTTTGCATTAAAGAAAGAGAGAAAAGAACAACAACAACCAACAAGTTTTCTCTGATCAGGCGAGCAGCGGCAGAGCAAACCGCCGCTGCTTGATCACATGAGACGAGCAATCGATCACAGAGCAGGATTAGAAAACCAAATGTGGTTTTTATCCCCATCCTCGCTGTGCGCCGATTCCATCCATCCATATAACTAATGAACACAAGCTGAGAAGACAAGAGAAGGACAAGATGGAGGAGAGGAAAGGAGGGGAAGAAAGATGGGGAGCGCTGGAAGGAAAGGAAAGGAAACAAAGGAAGGAAACGGGAGGCTGAAGTACATCCAACTTTAAAATGAACCAACGCGCCGAATTAAATTATGGCAAGAAAAGTTATTTCACTCATTAAATGACTTTTACAGCCTAAAGTCATAGTTAGAGACTTATTAGCATTCACAGGGTGAATTAATATTAAATGACGTTGGCCCACATCATTGATTCCCAACCTTTTGCCTCGTGATCCCGTAAAGTGAAGCAACGTCTACTCCTTCAGGTTCTGACGTTAATGTTGACTCGAGCTGTTGATCAAAAAGCGACTTTTCCATCTGAGATTGATTGATAGGAGCAATTACTAGAGGCCCGAAGAGGTGAAAGTGCACATTTATTTTCTTTTAACTTGAACAATAAATTCATGCCTTGGCCCTGGAGCGATCTGGATCGACATTACATGAGAAACTCATTAAATACATTAGCTTAATTACATTAAACATGAAATTTAACAGGAAATACATCAATGAATTTCCAAGAGCTTAAATGATTAAAAATTTTTCATAAATGGCACAAATGTTGCAAGCATTGAAAGAAGTTTTGATGTACCTTTATGGTTTAATCAGCGTTATATAAGTTGAAGTATGTAGTAAACCCCATGAACACTTCAGCCGGCTCAGAACAGACACACATCAAGATATTTATACTGATCACAGATGGCTCACAACAGCAACACAGAGCAGTCGTTCCATTAAAAAATGATTAAATCTCTCGTTTTGAGACAGAAAGAATTAAAGAGAATGTGTAAAAAAAAGCTAATTCATTTTTTTCAGTTAATCACCTCACAGCCTCTCAGATCTCTTTAAGGGGCCCCGGCCCCCAGGTTGGGAACCTCTGTGCTAATACTGACCAAAGGTTTTGATCCCCTCAGAGATGACAGAAAGCTTTTTTCCTCCCATGCTGCTAACGGTAATGCTAACAATGCTAGCCTGCACTTTCAGCGTGAGGTGAACTCAGGCGAGGAGCCAGATGAAGACGAGCTCGTCTCAGGCTCACATTTTCACAGGCGGCCGGAAAGCTCCGGGGGATTACAGCATGCCTCTCTTGAAACATGCTTCATCCCTGCTTAATTTCTACTTGGCATTCAGATATAAACTTGGCATTTACAGAAAGCTGAGAGAGTCATGTAAAGGAGAGGGTGACTCATCTGAACTGCTGATAGTACAGTAGTGGGAGTGAAGTCTGACAGATGAATCAACAGAGAGGAGACGAGACGAGAGGAGAACAAGTTGTGATCAGTTGTTCAACAACAACGTCACGAAGCGGAGGGACATCAGCAGACAGACAACAGCCCTGAGGATCAGAGATGTAGCTGTCGGAAGAGTTTTTAGTACGAGTTTGTCTTCTTTTTCTCTCTCTTTAAAAAGGCTAGTTCCCATTTGTTCACATCACTTGTTCACGTCACTCCATTTGTTGGCCTCTGGAGGATGAAGACAGCAACGTCTCCCCAGAGCTGTAGACCCAAGACCTGGACTCGAGTCAGGCTTAATTCACCAGTGGGAGGGCTTGAAAGTTGACTTGGACCTTAAACCTTGGAACTTAAAGTAAAGTAGAAATTAACGTATGTACAAAAAAAGGAAGGATTTCTAAGTATTTAAATGCAGCATTGTTTACATCCATGTGGACGAGGTTGCAGTCTTCCTCTTTCCTGCCTTTGCTGTTGCACTGAAGCATATATTCGCACGTGACTTCCACCTGTCAATCAGTGAAATACTGTGAAACCTCTGGCAGGACCGAGTATCGCCTCATCCACGAGCGTGCACGTGCGACCTCGTGCGTGTGCTGTACATTGTCGAAACCCACTCATAGAGAAACAGCTCTATAGCACTGCAAGAGGTCAAAAGCTCCAGCAGGGAGGACCATATCTTTATAAAGCTAAAGTAATTGCTTTAGCAAAGTCCTCGGAAATGATTAGAACTGGGAAATTAACGTTGAAGCTGAGAAGGAACCTGCACCAGAAAGCAGTTTTAAGAGCAACACTAGGTTTTATTTTATTCTGTTTTAAGCCTTGGTTTCATTAAATCACTGGAGAATCACTGCACCGAACAATTTCTCTGTCTCTTCTTGGTGAGCAACTCTGAAACTGACATGAAATTGAACTCGAACAAAAGCACTTACATAAGGACTGTAAAACTTCACAGCACATCTCCAAACTGCTGAAGGAAGGAGAACAGAAACTCCACAGAAACTACAATCAAAGCATCGATGAATCTGTGATATCAAGACGTCATGATAATCAGGGAAGTGATTCATAGAAATCTACAAAAGAAGCCACACACAGCCCAGGTTACAGCCCAGTCACCAGGATAAAATGCACATTTCATATTATCATGTTTCTACAACAGGTATCAAAGTGACATGGTTCATATTAGGAGGGGATGCAGGAGGGGATGGCGGTGGCGTGACAGCGCGGCGACAGCCTGAGTAGATCAACGTCGGTAGCATTCATGTGCTAATTAGAGCTATTCGCACCTTCGCGAAGGCGCGATTAACCACGCCCCCCGCCGACAGATGGTTCGTTTCCGACGATTTTCAGAGCCGGCGAAGTTCCCCGTAAATTTGCTGTAAATCGCCGAAAATCAACGAAATTCGCGGGGATTTACAGGTCGAAAATGTGGTTTTTCATGCAGTGGACGTCACTGCCAGCAGCAGACCGCTGTCCAAGCTGTTCCTGACCCTAACCAGGGGTTTATGTGCCTGAACCTACCCAGACCTTAACCACAGCGCTGCCACTGTGAAACTGAACGTAACCGCTAACCCTCCGTTTGTTTGTTGTCCCACAAGCTCAAGATGTCCAGCTGTCTCTCTCTCTTTTCTTCTTCTTGTCTTCTCTTTTCACTCAGGATTCTCGGTGCTGGACCATCAGATGTCCTGGGACGTCTCTCTGTCCCCCCTGGCCGTCAGTGCCTCGCTCCAAATGTTCTGGATCTGGATCTTCATCCTCCAGGAGATTCAGTCTCTCTTCTTGTCTGAAATTGAGCCGTGTGAATGAAATGGACTTGATGTGTCTCTTACTCCCTCTGTCAAGAGGATGTGGACACCCAAACTTTCTTTTTTACAAACATGACTGTCTTAATCACTGGGCATGAATCTGCAGGTGTAGCCGCCTCCACCCGTTTGGTTTCAGGCTTTGCATCAGATTTTGGCACCTGGCTTTGTGGATTTGCTCCCGTCCAGCCAGAACAGCATCAGTGAGGTCGGACACTGAGGTGCTCACGGGCGGCGTTCCAGTTCATCCCAAAGGTGTGGACAGGTTAAAGTTAAAAGGTCAAGTCAAAGCAGCTTTCTTTGTGTGTGTGTGTGTGTGTGTGTGTGTGTGTGTGTGTGTGTGTGTGTGTGTGTATGTGATTCAATGGACGTCATTTCTGCCTGACCTTCCCAGTGACAGAGCCATCTCTAACCTGATTGGTCAAACTCTATTTGGTCAAATTTAGCTCTGCCCCAGTGGACCTGTGTGTGTTTGTGTGTGTGTGTGGGGGGGGGGGGGGGGGGAGTGAGGAAGTGTGAGTAAATGTTTGTCTGAATGTTTCCAATTTTGGTGTGTGCGCACAGCAAAACAGTAATTATTAAAAGAAGGAAGAGGCTTACAAACAATGTGTGTGTGCTAAATTTACACACTTCTGCATGAAGACTCGTTTATGCATCGCTGCATGTTCTATCGGCTGCTCTCTCTCTCTTTCACACACATCCACACACACCCACACACACACACCCACACACACAAGTAAGAGTTTGTCTGCATGCAGAGATATATGTGTGTGTGCCTGCAAAAGCTGGAAACAAATTAATTGTGGTTTAGAATACTACAGCCAAACCCAGTAAAAATAAAAGCAAAAAAAAGTAAACTAAATATTGTCTAAATTAATTGTGTGATGCCAGAATAAGGAAATACAATGTGAATTTAATTATCTATTTACTTTGGATTTAATCTACATTTACAATTCTAATGCAAATGTAATTAATTGATTTATATAGTTTTTCTTCAGTGTGTCAGTGTGTTCACTGATTGTAATTAAAGTGTAAAATGGGAGAAAATCTACCTTTTTATTTTTTTGTACTGAAATGTCAAAGTGTCTGCGGTAACTGTCAGACAAATACAACCACAACAGAGAAGACATTTTATTGATCTTAGCCAATTTCCTCTCAGGGATCAATAAAGTCTTCTGCTTCTGATTCTGATTAGACAGATATTTAAGTGCTCAACAACAGTGAAGAATTAAGCTCCTCGTGAGTTCACACTGAAGATCCTGATGCAGTGACCTGACCTGATGCCCTGAACCAATCAGCTGAGGCGCCCTTCAGCAGACCTGAAGCTGACCTCGCGCTCTCTGCAGCACAGATCAATGAATTTGACCAAAATCACACTGCAGATAATTCCACTTGCTGCCTGCTGTGTGTGACTGTGTGTGTGCAGGATTAGTCTTTACAGGTAACACCATGAAGGACTGCGCTGTGATTGGACAGCTTATACAAACACTCACTGGAAATATCACAATTATGACTCCAACACGACACAGAGGTCAGAGGTGGTGGAGAGAAACTGATTGATCATCGATCATTTAAAGTCTTGATACCATCAGATTCGATAGATTGGAAGAAATCTGAAGCTCTCGAACAAACTTCCTGTAGATATCAGGGAAACCGGCTCGCTCAGTATTTTTAAAATAGAGCTAAAAACTTGCCTTTTCACTTCAGTCTTAAACGAGCTTTGACTTCCTGATGCCTGAAACTTTAGAGCTTTACTTCGTGCTCATGTAGTGCTGTGGTTTTATGCGTTGTCTTTATTTTCATTTTCATCCGTATTCTATCTTAGTGTTACTATCATTATCAAGCGGGTTTTATTCTCCGTCTTATTTTACTTTAATTTGTTTCATCCCTGTTTTTTTTGTCTGTTTTTTCTATGTGAGTCGCTTGGTGTCACCTGGTGTGTGTGATTTCTTTGTTTTAAAGCATTTTGAGCCGCACTTCCTGTATGAGAGGTGCTACACAATAAAGTTTATTATAACTAATTATTAGAAGAAACAGTGTCCTTTGGTCGTTATCGCTTTAAATTTCAGACTTTTTCAAAAGCTGTTTTGAGGTAAAAAGTATCACTGGGTACACGCTGAGTTGTGGAATACAACAAAATTTGAGAAGAAATTCAAAACAATTTTATCAAAGTACATTTAAACATCACATTCAGAGCTGCTTTAGCTGCACAGGTTCGAGATTCAGAGGTCAAACATTCAGTCTGATGACCTGCAGTGTCTTCTGACCGATATCTACTAATTCAACATCAGATGAAATGACGGAGTTTCATGAGCAGTGACCTTCATATTTTATTCACCGCACAGTTTGTGTTGAATTTGTGTTGCTGATGTTTTCAAGTAAAACATCTGCCAAACGAATTCAGCGCCGGGTCGATTTGGGTGAATATTACTCAGATTATGAAGGACTCTCACATGCAGCAACAGAGGATGAAAGACTGGAAAACTTCCAGTTTAAAAACTGATATGAGCGAGCTGTAAGGCTGCATGACTTTATTCTTTGTAAGACTGGGTTCATAAGGCGGCTCCTCTGTGAATATATGGTGTGATATTTTATATGCTAATTCAGAGGCGAGATTAGGCTGTAAACACACTCGTCCTACATGTTCATGAGTCCTGTTTGCTCCCTCCTCTGTTCTGTAATGCTTCCACATGTTTAATTTATTTCGACACACTGCAGAGCTGCTACACACAGCACACTGGCGAAGGCGGGTTTAATATTTTAAAGTTCTGTAGTTTAAAGTGGGCTCCCTGGAGTCGACATCACAAGATTATCTATTCTAATATACTGCGTTTGCATTGAAGTACATGTTGCATTTTTGAGTTTGGATTCATGTCAGTTTCAGACATATTAAACAAATCACAGGAACTTCTCCAAACCACTCATTCATCCACTTCTCTGCTCCACGTTAAAATGCTCAACATGATACAACAATCATTTTGCAAATGACAAAGGGCCAAATGCCACTGCTGAGTGACGATTTCAGCCTCAAGGGTTTGAGTCACTTCTGTGGATGTTTAGATGGTTTCTGTCCACCAGGAAAACCTGTAACCACGACGGCTGTGATGTGGATTCAACCTGACTGCACCCACTGATCTTCACAGAGGACAAAACCACAAACCTTTACAGCCATCGTTCACGTCTAGAGGGGGTGAACGTTTATATCACTGTAAGTAAAACAGATGTGAGAGTGGTTAAAATGTGAGGGAAGTTAAAGCAAATCGGTCCAGAATAATCTTCATGATGCAGGAAGTTGAGGTCAGCGTGCACCTGGAAAGGTTGGAAACCATTTACTGAGGGGTTCTAAAGACAACTTAAGACACGTCTTTTTAACGTGTTCAGGTAGTCAACTCGAGCTGCATAAACACACGTGACCCACCTCATCTACCAAACACCCCCCTCCCAATGCAGCGATCCACTCAAGCTGCCAAACTTCCCATCGCTCCCTCTACCTTGTCAACACCTGCATCAGTACTGCTGCCTGTTCTTTCAGCTCCACCACCCGAACATCCACCTGCAGGCTCCCGGCTGGAGGGTTTAAGATATTTGCCCATCACTGGCCAATATCTCTGTGCAAACCTATCAGGGGACTGATGAGGTGGGGGCCTCGGTGCCTAACTCGAAGTCTGTTCCACTGCTGGAATAAACTTTTCAAATGTGAGTCGTCTGCCTGAAATGATCAACAATCAGAAAAAAATGTGTTTTGAATCCGACCAAAAACACTTCGCTGACGTGCTGGTAAAAGAGGAGATGGTGTCGGGAGGACTGTGGGGAGCGGTGAGGGTGAGCTGAGGGGGGCCGGGCCTCAGCGGGGAGGCGATAATGTGAAGCACATCATAAAAAAATTTCAGCCCGGAAGAGAAGAAGCGACTCCGCCCTTCGTGAGAGAAGGTCATTCCAGCACAGAGGAGCCGGCGGGGAGAAACACTTCATAATAATAAACAGAACCGACGAGACAGCAGCAGCTTTGGGATTAGAGTCATTTCCATGAACTCTGCTTACACAACAAGGTGGTAATACTGTGATAGAATGAATCATTGTGGGCTTACAGTCAATATTCCTACAGCCAATAACGCTTATGTTATATCACTGCCAATCTGATTTATTCACATACAGCGCTGACCTTTAAAACTTTAAAAGATAGCTTCGACTCAGTGTCTTTCATTAAAAAGACTTTCACTTTCTCTATAAGAGACCTGGACCGACCCGGTGGTGAAAACATAAACAAGCAATCATAGAGAAATTAATGTAGAATGAGAAAAAGAGTAATTAAAGACACTAAATCGAGAAAAGCAACGCACTCTCTTTCCTCTGACAAGCACAAGAACTCGCGGTGACCTGCAGCTCCTTCCTGAATCCAGACCAAACAAAACCTTCGAAGCAGCTGTTCTTCTGAAAGAGTTCAGAAACCTTCTGGGTTTGAAACGACTTCCGCAACCGATGAATTTAAGCTGCAATTTATAGCTTCTACATTTATGTGGCCATTATCTGCAGATGTGTGGGAGAGTCCGCCTCGAATGCGCAGCCCAGCATTTATGACACAATTCAGCTCAGTACAAACTTCTGCACACATCTGGTGTCCACGTCTGTTTTTGGTCTTTCTCCTCATCTTTAGGTGTCGATCTATGTATCTAATGTATTGTATGTATAATGTATGCTGTCAATCAATTAAAATATTTAATCGCGATAAATCGCATAAATGTCATAGTTAACTCACGATTAATCGCAAATTAATCGCACATTTTTATCTATTCTAAATGTCCCATTAATGATCATTTTAATACTGTTATCAACATGGAAAAGTGGATCGGCTTGCTTTGTGCAAATGTTTTTTATTGAAAACAAAGTGTAGTGTTTTATTTCACACTAACATTCTCACTTTGAGCAGTCATTCACATTTGAATGAATCAAATCTCACACAATTTAACACTGTCAATAAACAGATGACAAAAAATAAATGCTTGGTTACAAAAAAGCCCCTTCAACAAGCCTTTCTAAGGGATCAAAACAGGGTGATACAAGATAAAGTTACAAAGGTCACATCATTGTAAACTAGGACTCAGCCTATAGTGCAGTTAAACCATGGCTTAAACTTTCCTTTCAGTCTTTCAAAGTCAAAGACTCAACATCACCTCTGCTTCAGCCTCTCGTCATCCCTCTCGGTCAGTTGCTGAGTTGATTTTAAGATTTTACTGATTCCACTTAAAGCTCTTCACGGACTGACCGCTAAGCGTAATGCCACCCGCGAACCACAGCCTCAGATCATCAGCCTGAGCTGTTCCCACATCCTGGTTCAAGATAATTGGTGACCAGGGTTTTGCCGTCAAGGCCCCAAAGCTGTGGAACTCGCAAACATCTTTAAAGCATCTTTTTTCAAATGGTCTTTTATTTATGCAAGTCCTATTTTTTATTAGCAGCAGCAGGAGTAATACTTAGTATTTATCCATGTATCTACAGGGAGTAACACCACAGTCCAAAGCAATTTCCCTGTGATCAATCCTGCATTTAGAGAGTTTAGAAGATTTTCCTGGCGCTGTGTGACCCCATGCTAATTTCTGAGACTCGTAGCTGATGTTGAAGTGACACTGAATTACGTTAAATTGCGCAGGTGTTCGTGTTATAGCGTCCTCCCCCTGCACCTGGGAGAAAGGCGGCGGTCCGGTTTTTGGACGCCGTTTAACAACTGTCAACCTCGGAGGACGAGGCCAGCCAGCGGCACGTCGAGCTGGAGCAGCTCTCGCCTGGATTCACCCCATCAGCGCCGCCTGTGAAAGGAAGACGTGCGGCATTCAGAGCGGCAGCACAGAGGAGGACCGATCTGAACTGCCAAGAACATGGTCCTGTTCAACACCCCGTTCAGTCAACACTGTGCGCGAGTGAGAGAGAGAAAGAGAGATGGGAAGAAAGAAAGAGAGAGTCAATGTGTTTGGCAGAGATAACAAGACAGACCTGGACAAATGTGGCACAACAAGGAAACTATTTTCTTCTCCAACAAAATGAGGCCTGAGAGAGACTAATTTAGAGTCCGGGGGCGATTTGTTTGCACTGTTGTCATGGCGTTCGTATGTAATGTTGAATATTTGACCTTCAGCTAGACACTGGCAATTACTCATTTCGCTCCCTCTCTCCCTCTGAACCTCGTCCAACGCCTTTGGGCTGAACTGGAATAGCGACTGCGAGCGGGACCTCATCACCCAGCATCGGTGCTGGACCTCACCACTGCCCTCGTGGCTGAATGGGAGAAAATTCCTGCATTTCCCATCATCTACCTCTTCACCTAGTTCTGACCATGACACTAAAACCGAGCCTCACAACTCACAAAGCCTCTTAAAGGGATAATTCTGGTTCTTTAATCACAGTCGATGGCGGTCAGCACGCCGCCAGTTTGGACGAACAGCACGGCAGCAAAGCAATGTGCTGCTGTGGACGGGCTCAGCAGCAGCATGAATCTTATCCACCTGAAAAAGTCAGTGTCAGTTGAAGTGTATGCTGCAGTTTCAGTAGATTTAGCAGCTTACCTTGCCTTTCCTGTGGCACTGCATTTTCTTAACCACAGAGCCGCCGTATTCCTACACATGGCGCAAGTTCAGACAGCAGTTTGAGCAGGAGACGACAAATAAAATGAGCCCTTATGACAGCAGCAGAGGACACCTTTACGAAGGTAGACTGAACGGCCTAAAAGAGAGCGAGCAGGAACCTTGTGGAAACCATTCCTTTACTGGTTATTTAGTGAGATGCTTCACTGATGATGATGATGATGGTCACAGCAGTGCACTGCTTTGCTCCGAACTGGGGCCGTGCTGACCGCCACCTACTGGTAACACAGGTAACACACTGACTATGCATAAGTACCTCATATCACCTCACTTCAAAAAAAACCTGCACTATCCCTTTAAGACACCTGGATGTGATGTCACGGTTTCACTTCAACGCTTGATAAATCTGTTTTGAGTGTGACTGTACGGAGATCAAGTGAATTCACATCAAACCGGAGCCTCGGCTCAAGGACAACACGTGTGTGCATGTGCAAAAATGCATGGACTGTATTCATGCCACACACACACACACACACACACACACACACACACACACACACACACACACACACACACACACACACACACACACACACACACACACACACACACACACACACACACAGCATCCCTTTGTTGCTCCTTCAGATTCTTTTAAACCCTCATTTCCACTCTGATCCATTCGTATTGCCCAAGACCCTCTGACACACACACACACACACACACACACACACGCACACACACGCAGAGTTATTGCTTGAGGTAACAGCTGTAGCAAAAGGATAAACTCAGATCCATGAATGCACACAGACACACACACGCACACACACACCGGTTCTTGGCTTGATGCATAACTGAAGAGTCGCGCTGGAAGCCCTCGAGCAAGGCTGCAGGCTGGGCTGGCACACACGCTCACGCACACACTCCAGACACACATGACAGCCCTCACAGCACACACAAATCCACATGGAAATTCACAAACAAACAAACAAACACACGGAAAATCACACACATCAAGACTCAAGGAACACACACACGAGCTGGACGAGGTGTGTGTGTGTGTGTGTGTGTGTGACCTTGGCGAAAAACGTGGTTTGGATCATTTTGATGATGAATAAGGTTCAATTTTGAGAAACTCTCAAATACAAGCTCGCATTCTGTTGGCCGTTCAGTGTGAGGATAGTGCACCGTGTCCGTAGCTTTAACCATTGTTTAACGTGGTCCATCCTCGCCGTCTCCTCCTCCTCCTCTCTCTGGCAGATCAGCACAGCCAACAGAGGGCTGCCACTTCAAGTCCCTGCAGCCAAGTGGTATTCATGTATTAACACTGAGACTTGGCAGAGCGGCGTTAGAGTCCAGAGCAAGAAGTGAGAGATCACGACGTGTCTCTTAACAGGCCAGAGCGAGCAAACCATGCAAAATACAAAGTGTATTCAAGCTTCAGCGACCTCCTACTTTACTGCTACAGTCAGAGTCTTTGACTTTCACAAGTCCTCATACCAAAAGCACATCCAACCCTGATTCATAAACATCAACACGTGTCAAACGCGTTGGGACAGGAGCAACTGAAGACTGGGAAAGACGTGGAACGCTCCACCTGATTGGATCATTCCACAGGTAAACAGGCTCATTGGTGACAGGTGATTGGGTATGAAAGGGGCATCCTGGAAAGGCTGAGTCGTTCATGAGCGAGGATGGAGCGAGGTTCACCGCTTTGTGAACACATGATTGGATGAAGGAGATGAACACATGGACTCATGGAAATAGGGGTTATACAGTGATTCATATGAGAATCTTCTGCTGATGTGAATGAACCTTTACTGCGATGGCATCCAAGTTCCAGTCTCCAGCGTCAACCTCAACACCTCCCGCCTGTCAGCCAAACAGTCCTCACCAACGCTTATGTTGGCACGATAACGTCACACTTCTTCCACCGAAGCTGCTGGAAGAGGAAACATCTGCGTGAAAAAAAGTATCGTCATGACGATGTGAACAGCTGCTTCAAGAAAACGTCGACTCACTGACATGAAGCAACAAGTTGAGGATTTTCCACTCCGCTGGGGATGATACGAAAAGACCAAACATCCACGCACAGCATCTCTCTGAAAATAAACGCATTGCATGATGTGCAGTTCAGCTGGATTACCTTTGGTGTGAATCAGAGGAGACGGTTAGCACTCAGTTTGTTGAGATATCGGAGTGGTTCATTCCGGCGTCACATGGAGTCAAATCATATCTTACTTCATCACCTTTAGCTCTAGTATGATAGCATCACTGTGAGGGTCCTCCTGCAGGAGCTCAGTCACCGTCAGCGATGAGTTTTTTAGAAAAATCAGCTCTTTGTTTTTTTAAAGAAGTGTGATTGTTCCCTCTTCAAAGCCTGGTTGGATTAGGAGACACTAACCACAACACTCACCGCCTCTCCTCCACAGTCTGACTCTCCCCCTGCTTTGACAACTCATTTCTAAATATTAAAGGAGAAATCCACTTTAACACCACCCTAACGCTGGTGGAGATGTGCCTTTCATTTCTGGGTCCATCTTGTTGTTTGGTGGTTTACTTCCTTGAGGCAAAGTGGGCTCGACAAGAAGTACATCACAGCCTTTCATCACAAAATAAGTGGCGCACTGCTTTGAACATCAGAGTGATGATGTCCATTTAACAGCTAAAAGCAGCTAGAGGCTTCACTTTAAAACACGAATCTTATTTCAATACTTTCCTCAGTGCAGGCACTCCTTTGAGTAATGCGGCAGTGTCATCCCACATGAAGCTCCCCTGAAACGAACGCACAATTATCTGCCACCGCAGCCACACTAATGTGACTTATGACTCAATCTTTGCATTTTATTTTTTAGCCACTTATCTGACGCTCTTTGCGAGGACGATTTCCAGCGAGGTCAGTGGCAGAATCTCTCTCACCACCTGCAAACGGTGCTGACATTCCAGAGCAGTGGCTTGGAGGTCAGGCGAGCAAATTAGTGGCGAAAAGGTCGCCTGTTTGATGCCGAGACTACCAGGATGCGGTGCTGAGGTGCCTTTGAGTAAAGCATCTCACCCTGAGATAAAGTCATTTACAGAGCTTGTTTTTTTACAGAGCATCACTGAGGATTCTGACAAAATCAAGGCAAACATTATCGGTAATACCTGCACACCTGACGGCACACTGCTCGCTGCTGGCTTCATCCCAGTTGGTTCCCACATTCCCACTCAGGGCAACATTAGCCGTCTCCATCGCCTCCACAGGTTGCCTATAAATCATTGCCATGCAGGCCAACAGGCAGTAATAGAGACAGATAGTCTCTCTTAGACTGCATTAATGAACTGTTGTTCCTGGAAGCAGGACAGCCGATGGACGGATCAATACTGCATTGTTTTCTGCTCCGCTATCTCGGCAGACCCGACATCGGTTCACTATCAGTTCAGACAGGGAATTAATAACAGGGCAATTTACCAAATCAACAATTAGTTAAATAACGATTTTACGGATCCTCAGGAACGAATGTTTCCGCCGCCACTGAGCTGACTGGAGGTGAGCTCGCTCAACTGCGACGTTCCTCTGCAGCAAACACTGAATTTAATATCAGCCTAAAGATTACGGTTTTAATAAAAACAAAGATTGTTTCTAAATTGGGAAAAGCTGATTGTGACGCTTTCACACTGGAATATTACGTCTACAAACAATCATTTTTGGATATTTTATCCCATTTACTGCAAATTCATCACATTTTGCAGACCATGTGATTTGATACACATATACAGAGATTTGTATTCGTTTAATCGACTTTGCTGCTATTGGCTTCCATTCATTCCCATGCTAGTTGTAACGCAACACAGACTATTCACACAGCAATCATGCACGTTGACGAAAATGAGTGCAGACGCACACATCAATTTTTCATACTGTGTAGATATGAATGGAAGCCAATGGCTGCCTGAAAATGAAGGAAAAATACATGATGAAATTTTCATTTTGCTCTTTCCTTTTAACAGCAAATTGAACATCATGCAGTATATTCCCTCAGCCTATGTGCCTGTTAATGGTGTCTTCCTGTTACCCTGTGAAGGAGGATGGAGATGGACGGTTTCACATTTTGCGACATTAGGAGTCTGACTGATGCGTTAAAGACTGTTAAAATAACTACATTTAGCACAAAGAAGGGATTTGTGAAACCCAGTTAAAATGTTGACGGTGACTGATGGAGAAATAAGCTCCTGAAGAAGAGGAGAAAATGAAGGAAAACAACGACAGAACAGAAATTAGAGGAAGTCAATGGTACGCTGTGTGTGTGTGTGTGTGTGTGTGTGTGTGTGTGTGTGTGTTTCTAACGTTCTCTCTCCTTCTGTGTTACTCCCTCTTTCTTCCTCCCTTTTCATCATCTTATCCTCAAATCAAATAATTTTTTCAGTTCTTCCTTTCCTTTCCTCCTCCCCCTCTTCTACTTTTGCCATTTCCTTTATTTACCTTTCTTCCTTTTCCCCACCTCCTCATCTCCTCTTTTCCATTTTCCATTTCTCTTTCTTTCACCCCCCTCCTCTATTTTTTCATTCCCTTCTTTCTCCCTCCCTGAAACCCCTCCTCCTCCTCTCCATCACAGTGTTTCCTTCCATGCTAGTTCTCCAGATGATGAACGACTGGTTGTTCCACTCATCCATCTACCGGGCAGCCTCATCTATCTATCCACCGCCTGCCCACACACACACACACACACACACACACACACACACACACACACACACACACACACACACACACACACACACACAGAGACATATAAAACAAAAGAACACACCAACATAAACACTGAAACACACAACATGAAATCCACACACACAGACACACAAACACACTCAAGGTGTCCACAGAGAAACAGGCAAAGTGTATTTTGAATGGAAGCACACACACACACACACACACACACACACACACACACACACACACACATCCCTCAGGGTGTGTCAGTACAGCTTCTGATTAAAGAGCCTCTATAGAAAATCAATAGCTACTTCATTGCAGCCTTACCTCTCTCTCTCTCTCTCTCTCTCTCTCTCTCTCTCTCTCTCTCTCTCTCTCTCTCTCGAGGCCTCGTCCCTCCAATTCTCCACCTTCCTCATTCATCTCTCTCTGAAATATGCTTTATTGTAAAAGCAATAAGGTGTCACACATGAGGTAAATTCAGCGCTTGTCAAATCACAACGAATAAACTGTGACACAACCGAGCGCGCGGCCGTATCAATAACGGCCGTATCAATAAGAATATCAGCTCGGTCGATTATGATAGCGAGTGAAGAGAGACGTTCGGAGAGTTCACGCAAGCAGAAAAACACAATAAGGGAAACAAAATCCCCACAAATAAAAGCCTTCAGTTTTGACTCTTCAGCATCTGGAGTTATAAGTTAAAACATGTGACCTCATCGTGTTTCTCTCAGAGACGAGACGAAATGTCTCAGAGTCAAAGTGGATGTCTCCTTTGTCCATGAAACCAGAGGACGAATGAAAGTCTGAAAAACTGGACTGACGACCCCTCGAAGCCCTCTTACAACAACAGCCTGCACCCACACACAGGCGAGGCCGCCAGCTCATTGCAAGCTTTTAAACCATTCACACACACTCAGACACCACGAAGGACACTTTGACATGTAGACTGCTGAGACGAGGGATCGAACCACCGACGCTCTGATAGGTGGACGACGGCTCTAAAAAGTATAACAGTATAAAAAGAGAGACGTGGAAAGATCAAGATAAAAAAGGATACAGGATAAAAATTGTACACATTATGTACAAGATTATAAGAATACTGCTGCCATTTTTATGAAAATTGAATGTTTCCATGAAGAGACAGATTTAGCAAAGAGGTGATACTTTTGGCAATTGCTCCCATCATTATCGCCCCCTGCTGGTAATGCACCTTCATACGCGCGTGTGTTTTTCCCACTCAGGCGAGGCAAACCGTGCTGCCGGCATGCTGCCCTCTAGTGGCTTGGCGGGTCTATAAGAGGCTTTGGCAGGAGACTGGGCTGACGGATCGTGGGTCATGTCGTATTTGGTCATTCGGCAGTCAACAAAGCGATGAACTGATGTGAAAATGTGATTTCAGACATTTAAAAAAAGTTCAAAACATTTCTAACCAAGTAACAACAGCAAGAGTTTTCACTTTTTTAACTTTGAAACGTGAATTTACATCCAGAAAACAGCTACCAGCCACCCCTCCGCTCACTTTTAGTCTGATGTTAAACGTTTTGGTTTTTAATTTGAGGACATTAATTTGGGGTTCGGCGCTTCTTTTCCCTCCACCTGACTTTCTGTTTCACTGTCTCCTCTCTGCAGCTGTGGATTATGGGATCAACACTTAAAAGAGGAAATGCTAAGAAGTGATGGGAAAGGGGCATGGACTCAAACACACACACACACATTAACACAAACAGTAACGACACACACTTTAGGATGTAGGTTTGTGTCTGGGGGCGTGTTTAATTTATCCTCCCGGAGCAGATTAAGGCCTGAGCTGTTAAAATCTGTCCACCCCGGGTTTGCCTGCTTAAATAACAAGCACTCCTACACACCTTCTTCAACAGTGATACAGTGCTCAGAATAATGTTTTCTGCATGTTTTCCACCACATTCAAAGGAAGAAATGTTGATTTTAAGCTCCACCTGAGGAGACGTGCGTTTTCCCATCACCTGCGTCCATCCTGGAGGTTGAGCCCTGTCGTAGTTCTCAGTTGAGAGGCTGGTTAGCATCACACTAAGCACTGATGTACCCAAGACAGCTTGTTTGTCTGTAAATCCACTCAATATTTAATTTCCTAACAGTCTGGTTAGACACTAATAAGCAGCAGTGATTAATCAATTAAGAGGAGATCTTTTTCTGCAGCTCGGTCTCTGAATCCTCTTTAAAACTGAAGGCCTACAGACAGAAGGAGTCGTCATGGCGCAGCAGCCGGGATGAACCAATCCAGAGAGAGAACATGATAAAATATTGATATATTTCTCATTTCTTGCATTAATGTTGGAAAATAGGACAGTGGTTTAATCTGACGTGACGCCCCGCGAGACAGCCCCGATATGCGGGGTAACGCAGAAAACAATGGCCGCCGCGGCGTGTTGACTCGCATCAGATGCAGCTGGCGAGCGTTGCCCCTGATATTTCTTTTCTCTGTAGTTTCTGCTGTGTTGTATTGTCCTCCCAGAAATATGAATAAACTTACCATGTGTGCTCTTGGAGGATGCTGCTGTATAAAAAAAAAGGGTAAATTTCATTACTTATGAATGATTAATGTGGGATCCAACTGATTTTAAGAGAATTGCGTAAAATCTGCATCACAGCTGTGAGTTCAGAGCGCAGGCTCGCGTCGGGGATCTGCTTCTACAGTAATATGTATTATTAATTATCTTCAGCTTGTCCTTCGTTTCTTTGTCTTTTATCGGACCTGTCATACACACACACACACACACACACACACACACACACACACACACACACACAGTATGGACCTGTCACAGCAGCATACAGCAACACTTGAATACTAATGACTAATTGGATCGCCTGTTCAATCGAACTTCATTTACACACACTCAGCTCTCTCTCTCTCTCTCACACACACACACACACACACACACACACGCACACATGATACAGCCATGTTTAAATGCATGTGTGTCACATAAGGGAAAAAAAACACACACCATGCACACACACTTAAAAACACATGCTCCACAGCTTGAATCCCCAAACACACACACTAAAGTTGAACCTACACAAAGACCCAGTGTGTTCTCTCACACACACACACACACACACACACACACACACACACACACACACACACACTCACACACACACACACACACACACACACACACCGGAGGACCAGTGTCGGCCTAAGTGAATTGTCATTGGCAGCCGATCCCCTCTCGTCCCTCCTAACCAATTCATTTGCAATCTGCTCCGATCAAACCACAACTGAGGTAGCCGGTGAGGCTCCGCTCATCAGCTGCTTCATATTCACATCAGCAGAGCGCAGCACACATCTCATTCTAATTATTTTCTAATTTTAGCTCGGTTTTCATGTGGACCGCTCGGCCCGAGGAGGAGGAAGGAGTTCAGCCTTGAGAGGAAGCTTCTATGTCCAGTCCATCACGTTCACTTCATCCTTTATGAAAGTCTGTTTTCAGATCTGCTATGAACCAAACTACTGATTGTCCTTCTGATGTTTAATAATGATGACTGTTGGTTTATCAAGCCAATCAGAAGAATAAATGTTCAAACTTTTCGCTTCTACATGTTTCGATTTTCCATTTTGTTGCGACAGCCCTGTGTTGAGGAACAAAAACCACTCGCTGAGAGTTGGGAAATGATCACGCTTTGGCTTCAAAACAGCTGGAAAACACCCCGACCTCCATGTACCGGTGAGAAACGCTGACATGATGCAAATGAACCATACAACTATAACATACGCAGATGCCAGACAGTCGTGCCTAATGACAGCTTGCCTGCCATTATTGGAGAACCTTCTTTGATCTTCTACCTGACAGGTGTGCGTGGATATGAATACAGGTGATTCAGGGCATGTCTGCTTCCATTTATCATTCACCGTGGGAGCAGACGTGAGGGGCATATGTCTGTCTTTGAGTGCATAAATTGAGTTTTAGTCACAGATCTGTATAATTTAATGCATCTGGCAACTGTTCATCATAAGCAGAAACCACTTTAGAGGTCACAAACCAGAACTATTGGGACAAACTGCTGCAGGAGATCTTTTTTATCATCTGGCCAAGAAGCCGAGACTGTCGCCGTAGCAGACATCAGCGTCCTTCACCAGCTCGCGGCTAACTTCTCTTGTTAGAGTTTCTTTGCTTTGCCGTTAACTCAAACTGCAAACTGAAACAGTGGAGCTGGTGATAATAATTATGGGTGCTGTCAAAAAAATGAGAACTGCCCTCCCAGTCGAGACCCTGAGAGGTAAATTGAAGCTGCAGCTGAGTGTTTCTCTGCTCTTTATTGAGACTATCAACCATCCTGACACAACACAGCCACTGACTGTTGTGCCAATAGATCACTTGTGATTCACAGCAGAACAAACTACAGCAGCAAAGTTTCATCCAACACAGGAGTGAACTCTGTTTTCAAATCATACTGCAGCTTCATGAAGACAAGCTGCACCTCCATCAGTAAAACTCTCGCATTCAAACATCCTCCAGCCATATATGTTCTCAGCTGGGCATGATGGGAGCAGACTGCCTTCCTCCAAGGCAATAACTCAATTTAATAATAATTATTTCCTTAATAATCAAATTATTCACTGACGGTTATTTCATCATTTTTATTTTCATAGTTAATTTTATTGGAGCGGACTTGCTGCAGCTCATTCATCTGCACCGAGTTTTAATTTGAAGTCCCCACCAATGAAAATCAACTTTTAAACCTTGTTAACATCCACAGTGGTTTTTTTATATGAGACTTATTGAGGGAAACGAGCGGTGAGCGTCATGGCCGAGCAGCCTCACAAACATTCAGACAGTCAGGGTTTCATCTGTGAGACAAACAATGCCGGGTGGAGCTGTGGTGGGGCCTCGGAGGAGAAGCTGGGTGTAGCTTCATATCAGTGTTCAGGAAGCTAGTTTCACTATTTTCAAAAAGATAGCAGAGGTGCAAACGGTGGACAGTCGCAGAAGGAGAACTGGTGAGTCTTCATGTGATACCAAACGATGTGAAAAGCATCAAACTGCAGCCTGATGCTGAATACTGCTGCTCCACCTGTTTCTCCTGGACGTCCAGTGAGCACGAGGTTGGTACGTTTCTTGTGTTTCATCTGTTGAGCAGCGGGGGCTGTTTGGATCTGCACAAACTGCATGAAGGAAAAGATGAAGGGATTGTTTTCATGGAAAAAATAGGTATCTAATTTGATAAAGACATTAGCTTTTCAGGGTTTAATCAATGCCTGCAGAGGAACTTTAATGACAGAATAATTGGGAAAAATATCAACATAAAGCTTTTGAAAAAGAGCATTTTGCAATAAAACTGCAACAAATCCAGTAAAACCGTGTTACTGCGCGGATGATGTAAGAATGATGAAATAATATTCCAGTTATCGAATTATTTCATAATTTACGGCTTCATTTACAGTCTCATTTCACAAACGCGCACAGCTGCTCCACACAGTCTTGGCAGTCGTCGTTAAACAGCGTCGTTTGCATATTGCATATACTGCAGCTTCTTTGTCATCAGTCTCACCACCCCCACCCTCAGCACCAAAACCGAGGCTGGATTTCGTGCTAATTAGACCCAAACAAACAAATAACAACAGACAAACGGAGCTGACAGAGGGGCTGATGGCAGCCCGGTGACACTCATATTTTAAGAAATTCTTTTTATAGACTTCTTAGCGACGAGTTTTATGCAAACAGTGTCACAGAGCAAAGATAAAGGAAACACACAAACATAATCACACACCTGTTCTTACCTCTACTTATTCAGAGAACGCCTACTCGTATTTTCTGTGGACGGCATGTATGAAATAATAATGGTACATTATCAGTTGCTACATAAATAGTTATCTTTAGTTTGGGACTTTTGGAGGTGCATTCACTTTAAACTAATCACTGTGTATCGGACGGCTTTGCTTCAGGGATCTGGAGTCAGGGAACTGGTTTTACTACTCTGCATGCAAACAGTCGTGGCTCCAGAGGTATTCATTGTAATTTCTCATGTCACCGCTCCTCCACACGCTGCACTGGATACAGGCGGCTGCTCAAATCCGATTCAAGACACCGGTGCTCGCCTGCCGTGCCGGCTCAGGTCACCAGGACATGGTTAAAACACACACCTCGGCCTGTCTGCTACACTCTGCTGCTGCAAATCGCCCCCTCGCTATGAAGTTTCTGCTCAACAAAATCCAGACTGGTCGCCGTCCTGGAGCCAGAATGATGGAGCAAAGTCCCGGCTGACCTCAGGACAGCAGAGACTCTCCACATCTTCCATCACAGACTGAAAACTCATCTGTCCACACTGCACCTTGGCCCCTAATTAAAAAGTAATAATAATGAAATGATCTCATAAATCGTTACTATTGGTACGATTATTGTTGTTATCATCATCATTATCATCATTATTATTATCCAGTAGTCGGGTTATTAAGCAACAATGGTAGTTTTAAGCTTTTCAGAGACCACCTCTCAACCTTAAAGTGGATTTTTTTTAACGATGCTTTTGGGAAATGAGCCCCAAAGCCGGTGGTCAGTGTGGTTCCCTGTCATCTTAACAGTCAGTTCACCCTCACCACAAAACCACCATTTCCACTTCCTCCCTGTTGTATCCGTGCAGATAACTTCAGTCTGAGTTAAAGAAACTCTCCCCTCTGATTTCTTTGTCTCTGCCTTGAAACGAGGAGGTGGATGGGATTTTGTTTGTGGTGCATATCATTTTAAAAACTCTGCAGCGAAGTGTCGGCTAAGAACTGAGTCCCTGCTACTCTGCAGTGATTGGTTGGTGGGAAAACTCTCTTTTTTCTGAAACCACCAACCAATCAAACAATCCACCAGGAACTCACACGTCTTAAGCTGTCAGTGTGTGTCAGTTGGCAACCTGTTTCTGCCTCCGTCCTTTCTCTTTATCTCTCCCTCTCCACCTTTCTGATTGTCTGTGTGTTTCTCTCCGTCGTTCTCCCTGCAGGAAGCAGGAAAAAGAAAACACTAAGATAGCGGGATATAACAACTCAGGCTCCCGCCGGCGGCTGCAGACTGGCATTTCAGCTGATTGGCACTGCGGGCGGTAAACGCTGCAGCACATAGAGGATGTTAATGGGACCCACAGCCCGGGGATACACTCACAGTCTGGACTTTGTGTGTGTCTGCTCGTGTGTGTGTGTGTGTGTGTGTGTGTGTGTGTGTGTGTGTGTGTGTGTGTGTGTAACTGGTGGCTATTTTTTAACATTTGTGTGCTCGTACTTTCCATGCAGGCATTTGAGAATCATTAAAATGTGTGTCAGTGTGTGTGTTCGTACATTTTTATCTCTGTTACCACAGGCTGTAATTGTACATCTGCTGACACACACAGACTCTATGTGTGTGTGCTTGATTAATTCCTGAATCAATCTGCGCTCTCTGTCAAATCGTCATGCACAGAAGTCTTTCAGAATCAGTCTCGTGGCCTCAAGGTCGCAGGTTCGAATCCCGCGAGGAGAAAGATAAACGTCCTCCGTCACCTTTCAGAGAACCACTTGTCTCTCCCACACATTTATGAAGTGATGGAACGTAACCAAGTACATTGACTAGTACTTATTTTATTTACTTTCCTGTAATTTAATGCAATTTTGAGGTAGTTTGAGTATTTTTGTTTCATGCTATACAAATGTAAATATTCCACTTTTTACTGCACTTCACGTTTTTGGCAGCAGAAGTTAAAAAAAATTGTTTTGGATTAAACCAACTGACTTGTATAAAAGTTATTCTTAATGCTACCATGTTCTTTTAGCATGTATAATGTTCTCCATGTCGACATTATACATGTAGAAAAATTACTCACATGATTACAAGACAAAATTGAATAAAATCAGATTCATATGTGTTTGAATGTGTCCCCTTTAGACTGTTGACATGAAGACGAGCCTCCTGTGACAAAGTGTGTCCACCTTCTGTTCCCCCTTTCCTCACCGTGTTAGATGCCTCAGATGCAACACATTCACAACGACCGTCCTCCCCACCCCCAGCCTCTCAGACCTCAACAGCACAGCCCTGACACGCAGAGCACACACCTCAGCACATGACCCCAGGCAGCCCCCCCACCCATCCTTCACACTGCTTCCATCTGCTCACAGATACAGACGCCTGGCCTGGACACAGGCTCGCCTCAGCAGGACGTCTGTCCCCTCTGCCAGAGCGTCACTCAGCGAAACACACCGGCACAGTTAATATCTTCACTGTCTGTCTTTAATGTATAAAATAAATTAAGTATAAAACACGCTGGGACAGGAGCAACTGAAGACCGGGAACGATGTGGAATGCTCCCAAAACACCTGTTGGATCATTCCACAGGTAAACAGGCTCATTGGTAACAGGTGAGAGGATCATGATTGGGTATGAAAGGGGCGTTATTGTTGAATAAAGAATATGACTACATGGAGCTACTTCTCTCTCTCCACCTTTTCCTCTCTTCAAGAAAGAGCAAGTCTTATTGTTTACGTTCATATTACACAGGAAGGCAAATCCCCACAATGTGCATGTGGAACTTATGTCCCCACAATGCCAGTAATGCACGTTCACACACACACACACGCACACAGATGAGCACATACATGTTCATCACCTTTGGGGACATTACATAGACTTCTACTGCTAGTTGCCCAACCCTGGCCCTTACCCAAGTCTGCACCCTAAAATGTAAAGTTTACATTATGAGGACTTGCATTTTGTCCCCACAATGTGAGTAATACATGGACTCACACACACACACAGACACACACACACACACACACACACACACACACACACACACGCACACACACACACACAGGACAAAGCCCTGAGGTGAAGGATGCTGAATGCTCAGTCAAGCGAGAAACAAGGGTGAGATCCATTTTAACCTCTACTGTACCTCCGTCCACCGCTTCCTCTCTCTGTCTTTTCTCTTTGTCCAAAAACGCCACCGTCGCTCCTTTTCCAACACGTTTTCATTATTTCTTTCTTATTCTCCATCCTCCTCTCCTTTGTACTCTCTCTCTCTGACACAAATAATCCTTATTTGGAGGACAAAACAAAATATCCATCACTGAAACAATCAATAATCCTCAAATGAACCCGAAAAAAATCTCATTTTAATGTTATATATTCTGCATTGTGTAGAGCAGCAATACAATAAATACAAACAGTAAAATATTAATGAAAACAAAACTTTGAGCTGTTCTCTCTGATTTAGATATTAATCCCTCAGCCGGGGAGACTGCAGCTTTTTTTCCCGTATCAGCGACAGGTTGCTGGTATTTGGTGAAATTTACAGAAACTAAAGCTTAAATGTGCTTCCTGAACATCGATCCTCGGGGGAATCAATCACAGGTAAAACATGCATCAATCAATCATGCGCCTGGACATATCTAAGACACTGTGGTTACATGAAGTTTAATATTTCACTCACTCATTCACAGTAGCTGCTATGTCTCCACGAAGGGACGCGTCACACAGGAGACACTGCAACAGGTAACGAATCGGGGACAAGAGACGCACTTGTGCAGTCAAGGCCTGTGTTCTGCACAGGCAGGTGAGTCCACAGACACCTGTACGGTGGCCGACAAGGGCAAACGCCCCGCAAACGGCAAGGTTCAGCTGGGAGATGTGTATGAGCGGTGAGTTGCTGTCTTAGCCTTCTCAGTCTAATAAAAAACAAATACAGAGCAGAATATTCTTCTATCTATTTTCCATATCAAACAGAAAAATACAACCGTACACCTTCTGCCGTCAAGTTCCTCTGATGAAATACTGCCCCCTATCTGTTCGGAGTCATCACGCTAACATTTCTGTCTCGTTCGTCTTTTTTCCTTCCTTGAACTCTACGTTTCAATGTTTCTCTCTCAAGCGCAAGTCGTTGTTTGACACTTTACACGAGCAGGCACGCACACACACACACACACACACGCATGCGCGCACGCACACACGCACACACACAGGATGTTTTTTAACAGGATTAGCTCCAGCAAACTTACTGTATGCTTAAATAAAGACCTGACTAAATACTTTAATGAGGCAATTGGATGCAAAGTCATGACACGCTGTCCCTGCGCACACACACACACACACACACACACACACAGACACAAAGACACGCACAAACGCACACACACAAACTGCTTATGCATGCATGTTTGCTTCCACAAATATTTATAAATCCTGTTTATATAGCAAAATTTAAATTCAGGTAAATACATACAGTAGCTGCACACACACACACACACACACACACACACACACACACACACACACACACAAACACACACTAAAGTGTACTAATGGAGATAAGAGGACAAAATGAGTCGGGGAGGAGGCAGAAGAAGAGAGAGGGACAAGAGAATAAAGGGGGTGAGGACAAGGACAGAAGATAACAGAGGAGCAGGGATGGATTAAAAAGTGAAGAAGACAAGAGGGAAAGAGAAATGAAAACAAAAGAGAAGAGGAGGAACGGGAGAGAAAGCCAGAGGAGAAGAGGAGCAAGGAAGAAGGGAGGAAAAAAGTGAACGAAAAGACGGAGGCACAGATGACTGAGGGGGAAAAGGAGGACGGGGCGCTCATTTGGTCAAACTGACAGACATTTGACAGGTGTTCGGTTGGCGTCTCCACGGTAACAGGTAACGATGGAGACAAGGGACAATGCAGAGAGTGAAGACAGAGGTAGTTTAATATTTAACGTATCACACAATATAACAATACATAGAACAGCTGAATTAAAGGGCCGGTACACCAAAATCACGTTTCCTCTCTGACACCGACTGCAGTGGCTTCGAATCACGCGTGATGAAAAATATTTGGTTTTTACTCTAGAAAATATTCCATGTAAACAGTTTACTGACACATTTGTGGTACTGTTACTTCACGTTAAAAGAACAGTTCTTGAAGTCTCTGTCCACAATCTGTCCAGCGATGGTGCTGAGGACACGTCATATCGCAGGTCACTTAGTTGCTAATTGCTCCTGGAAATGACCATTAGGTCAATTGAATGAAGATAATGAATGAATGATAATTTAATTTAATTTAATTTAATTTAATTTAATTTAATTTAATTTAATTTAATTTAATTTGTAGCACAGCCTGAACAGTGCTCAGTGGTCAGACGGCCAGTTGAACACATGCAAAAAAATCTTAAAATATAATGTCATAATTACAAAAAATTAACTTTTCAGATGTGAATGATCAAAATATTGTAAATATTCTCATCTTGGAAAAAGAGATCTGTTACTTATTTTTCATTTGTTAAGTTGTTTTTTGGAAATTGCTCTATAAAATAATTTCTCCGTCATTTCCAAACTCAAATCACAGCATGCAAAATGAGCACTCTTTACCTTCCATACGATAAGCGCTAAATCACAAACCTTACTGGACATTTTCTAAGAAATAAATCAGTCCATTTGAGAGTTAGGATAAGGCTGATGGTATTCATTATTTTATTTTGTCGACCAATTCATGAAAAGCCACCATTATGCTAAGCTAACTCACAGGTGTATTAGACAAAAACACACCAAGAAGACAAAGGATGTAACATGAAGGGCTTTTCTTTAAATGGCAGACATTTAACCACAGCACAGCGTTTATTTTGTCTCCATCTAGATGACATTTCCTTAAGACCTTTAAAATTTATACATTTGCCATTTCTAAAACCGCTCGGTGTCCCCCCACTGCAGAACATGAGAGTCGTGCTTTTTGTTGACTGTTTCCTGGAGGGGATTCCTTCCAGTGAGTGTCTGACAGGAAATGTTGTTATGCAGCAAAGATATGAAAACATTACACCCAGGAGCAGAGACATCAGAGGCAAACTTTTCCTTCAGTTTTACTCTCTCAGATTATTTCACTGTGTGGAAATAGTTTTTTTTTTGTTCCCCTGTTAGCAGGAGGAGATTCTGGCTGTGAGACGTTCACTCACGACATCCTCTCTGGTTTCTACATGACAGGACGGAGCGTCTCCATAAAACTGCCAGCAATAAACACCCTTATGCTTGCCTGCTGTTCGCGTGTGCGTGTGCCTTTTAGTGGTGTCACACAATCATAAAAGCAGACACTAATACGAGTCTCGGCAAGTGTGTGTTTCATGCATTCTTTGCGCATGAATATGTGTGTGTGTATGTGTGTGTGTGAGTTTATGAGTCGTTTTTCTTAATGTGTTTTAGTCCAATCACTTTCACCCATATAAAACCACAGCTGCCCTCTTAGCTGTGCTTTTATGTGTGTGTGTGTGTGTGTGTGTGTGTGTGTGTGTGTGTGTGTGGATGCTCACTTTAACACCTCAGCACTTAATTACAATGGACCTGTGTGTATACAGTGGATGCATTTTTATGCACCAGTGTGTTTACAGTATGTGTTTAAACAATGATATATGGTGGCAATTTCTTTTCTTCCTCCACATTATAAACAAGAAACATTTATCTCTTTACCATTATTACATATGCGTGCGCACACACACACACACACACACACACACACGAGTGAACTCTTGGATTGATGGACATTCATTTTTTCATTACAGGTTCATTCACTGCCACTTGATGTTGCAGGAGAGCACCAGCACCACAGACCCAAACAAATGGGCGCATCAGCCACATCCTCCCCCACCCAGAGCCAGCCGTGATATCGCTCTCCTCAAAGCCACCAGACTCCATCGATATAAACAGTCGTTTTAGCTCGCAGCTCATCAGAAAGCACATTAAAAATCGACAGAGGCAACAGGAAACTCACCAAAACCGTCTTGGTTTGTTTCTCCACTGTTACGACATTCACCGTCTCTGGTTTGGTTGAAATAAACTCTTAATTTGCAGAGTTGGAGTTGTGAATATGTTCTGGGGTTTTGCAGAGTTGTCTGGGGAGGACCGGCTGAGGCAGGGAGACGGAGCCGCTGCTCGCTGACAGACAGCTGCTGAGCGCCGGCGAGCTCTGGAGGAATAAACAACTGGAATCACACCAGATTCTGCTCCGACCTCTGACCTCTTTATCTTCACTCTCGCTTCTCAAACCGTCTGCAGCAGCGAGCCGCGGAGGCGCCGACCTCCACTTCATGAACGTGCAGAGAGGAGATGGGGAAAAGAAGAGAGACCGGAGGGAAACAGCAGAAAGAAGCAGCGCTGAGGTCAGTCAGAGGCTGAACTGAGCACAGACGCACACACCCACAGCGCCCGCCGACGTGCGCTAGCTTGCAGCTAACGTACACTAAAGGATTGTGGCTGTTTGGGAATAAACACAAGCTATCAAACTTTGTTTAGCATGAGGCGAAAATTTGCTCCATTTTCTGTCTGAGCCCCTGTATGAACATGGGGAGGCCTCATATGCACTAACATGCACGTGCAGCTGGACAGGCTCACTGCATCTTTACATATCAAATATTTGTTTGATGCTACATTTATGTCCAAAATCCCATAACCTTTAAGCCTCAGCCGACATTATTCCGTCCAGCCACACTTGGCTGTCGTTGCTATAGCAACCAGAGGCCAAGCTGAGCCCTCTGCTCTGTGGAAAAATGTCAATAAACATTTTGAATGAAGAGGAGTGAGGAGGGAAGCACATACAGCGAGCGTACTGACATGCTAATGTTTAACATGTCTGCATGTGATGTTAGCATTCAGCTCAGAGCCTGGAGAGCACACGCAGGGTGTCCGAAGACACACACCACGCAGACGATGTGGACTGGTGTTTTATAACAACTCGAACTGCTGAAGGAAAACTGGAAGCACACACACGTCAGAAGCCAAATATAATGTGGAGCTGTAGGTCACATTAGGACACTCAGAGAGGTCAGTGGACTGCTCTTTGGGGGCTGTAGTTTGTCTGTAATTCTGCAAATAAAACACAACCAAACCAAGCAGCAACCTCCAAGGCTAAAAACTGAAGCCAACTCTGAAGAGCCAAAAACTACAGTTCCTCGAATGTCCGCTTGAGACCCGCTTAGAAAGTGAGCCAATGCCTCCATGTTAAAATGCCCAACTTTACAGCAGAAATAAACATGTTTACAGCCTGCTGTTTAAAAAAACTGTTTTTTTTATACAACTAATTTAAATCAAATTAAGGCTTAAACTTCTTCATAATTATGGGCATGACCACTAGCAACTGCTAGCCACAGCTAGCCGCTAACCTGCTAAATTTCAGCAACCAGGCTTCATTCAGCCGCCTCAGCTCCACCTTTTTGCCCGTTTTTGGATTAGCCGGGAGTTTGGTGGAGTCAGACGCTGCCAACGTGGCGACGGTCGGAGTCACTGAGCTTCATAACGGCTCTTCAGAAACCTGTGGCTGATGTCAGACGCTACGTCCACGTTTCCTACAGTCTGTGAAACGAACCAACAAACTGCACCAACAACATGTCGTCCTTGGTGGAGGTAATAAAAGCAATAAAACAAACACAAGCACGGTTTATTTCACCACACGGACAACAGCGTGAAAAAGGACGATCAACAAATGAAGCACAGAACAACACAGCACACATGAGGATGTGTGTCTCTGTCACACACCAACAAATAACTGCAAAAATACTGTGTGTGCGTGTCCTGAATCTAAGTGCAGCCACACATACCTGCACATAACACACACATCCACACACTGTTTCGCACTGACACACTCTATATATCCACATGAACACACACACACACACACACACACATATTTGGGCCTCTCCATCATTGTGTCACTCTATCAAGCACACACCCACACATACACATAACACACTCACATATTTTCTCTCTCAGTCATTCTATTGAACACACGTGTGTCCACATATATACATAAACACACACACGCACACACACACATGCACACACACCGCCAGCAGGAACAATACCGGAGGTGTCAGGATGATTGACCATCCCATAACCCTCTATGATATGAGCTGCTGTGTCCCACAATACACTGCAGCAAGTCTTCGAACCAACACTTAAAAGTTTTCTGGAAATGTCAGCAGACCCTGGACCCAAACACCAAACAGCCATCTGGAAAAAACACATCATTAACCGGAGGTCATCAGTCACTGCGTGTCACGTGAGGCGTGACATGAGGCGTCTTAAGACAACTAGTCGATGTCTCAAGACTTAACAGGAAACCAACGAATATCTTTCATGATTTTTTTAATGAATAAGGTTTTGTCCTTGGTTGTTCTTAAGGTACTTAATCCTGATTCATTCATTCCTGACATCAAGCCGGCGCGTGCAGAGTTATCTTCATGCCAAGCTAGTGGCTGCAATGCTCATCAGACACCAGAAAACTAAACTAAAGGCCAAACTGTAAAAGGTCAAGGCGGTGATGTTCATACAGCCAGTTAGCCACCTAGCTACATCCATGAAAAACAGCAGCACAAAGAAATGCTAAAAAATGATGACGAGAAGTGTGTGAGATGAGCTGTAGCCTACAGGAGTCAATACAGTGTTCATAATGACCGGATATCTGCTGTTGAACATGTCTACATACATCAGCGGGGTGAGGTCATCACTGGCTGCTCATTGGTCGGGAAGGAACAGTCATCAGGATTTTATCTTCAGGGGGCTAGAGTTGGGCGGTATCCAAATTTTGATACCGTCCCCACATTTTCCCGGGGTGTACGGTATTACCATGACTAATTAAAAATCACTTTGCAGGGCAGCGTGACATGCGTGTAGTTCAGACGGTCGATGCTCACGCGAAGAAGCACCAGTCCTAACTTGGAGCATACCAGACTGACGGGGAGAAACTCAGCTAAAAGCCTCTACCAAGCATTGGCACCCAAACGAAACCAAATTCATACCCCAAGAAATTATATGCGCATGTAACGACAAACACGAGAAAAACGCACGTCAAAGGGACGGCATCTGCTGATTTCACCACTTCACGCAAACCACACAAGCCCGGTGTCATATGAAAGCAGAGAGTCTGATGATCAAGAAGTGAGGAGAGGAGGGAGCGCTCTTCATGCGATAACCTATCTCTGCGCTTACTTCCTTCTGGATCGTCATTGGTGTTTCTATGGTGAATGTGGGCGGGTTGCTGAGCTGTTGACCAGCGTAACCACGCAGTTAGTTTCAGCGCTCCGTCTCGTGAACGAGCAGAGCGCTCACAGAGGACTCTGCTGAGCAGCCCGAAGTCTTATTTTACTGTTTTATTTGCATTTCGTCCTTTTATGAGAGCTAAGAACAACAGCAAGCAGAAAAAGGCTGAAAAACTGTTTTCAACAGAGGAGTTTCTCCGTGTGCTTGGACGATAACGGTACTCTGCCTAAATGAGCGCCTGGACACACCTGTGTTAAAACATCTGTAAAACTGCTCAGTGCATGTGCATTTGCTCAGTCACCTTTTTCTTGAGTAAATATTCAACCAGATACATTGAACGGAGTGGACTTCATTTTTGTTATGACGATGCTACATTATGTTAGGCCCTTATAGACCTACATGCGCAGCATTTTTTTATTGACGGTCATGAAACTGATACCGTTGCTATTTTTAGACACCGCGGGATACCTTATTACCGCCCAACCCTACTGGGGACCACAGTTCCTTTGCTGTGTCTCACTCTGGACTGGACCAACCAATCAACGGACAGCTCAGCCTTCAAGCTAGGCTGCTAACAATCTTGCTAACGAAGTGACAGTTTTCAGTGGCAGAAGAGGGAAAACGCTTGAAGTAGTGAACGCAACATTTATTCACAGTGTGATGAGTGTGTGATACACGTGACCAGATCACGCTTCTCCAGAGGTTGTTTGTTTGCAATGAAAGACAGCTGGTCAGAAGAATCAGCTTTGGAGGCGTTTTAACAGAAAATGCATCCATCACGTTTGTTAAACCTGAAGGATAAACACAGTGTGTTTTAGTGAGTAAAACTGAATTACTTGCTTGTTTACAGGAAAACTCCACAGGGAAGCTTTGCGGGTTCACAGGAAAATGAAGACGTGATGCCACAGCAGTCTTTCTGGAAGTTTGTGAACATGGCAGACTGATAATAGAGCACAGGAAGAGGATCTGAGGCTGGATTTCTGCTTTATGATTGCTGAAACACACACAGCCTTTAGTATAAATCCACTGTTTGCCTCATGCTGTTTCTCATCCAGCTATTGTTCTTTTGTATCAAACATTCAGAGCTCCTCTTTCACAAACTGGGTTTATTGTTGCCACCTGTCAGCTTCTCACCGCAGAAATAAAGCCTTTGGCTTGTGGTCACAATTAATCCCAACAACCACGTTTGCTTCACCAAGACAACAACAACAAAAACGACAACAAAAACAACAGGGTTTATTCAAGCGAGGAAGAGTCAACGCTCTGGAAAGAGGGCGAAGGAGGAGAGTGTGTGTTGCTACAGAGCGCACTGAAGCGAGGCTTCATTTCCATAGACGCACAAAGAAACACACATTATGCGAGTGCGCCTCTGTAGTGCTGCAGCGAGGGGGTTAGGCCACATCATTTCCCACTGTCAAACTGTTCAAAGCCGACGTGAGCTACAGCACAAAACTACAGTAGCTTCATCTCTGCACCACCAGTTAAAGGGTCAGTTCAGCCAAAACTCTCACACACGCAGAAACCATTATTTTTACTCACTCTTTGCTCTCACGCTTACTGTTATCTTCACACTCAGATGGTTTTGTTTCGCTTTGATTTAGTGAGGCTTCAAAATTTCTAGTCATCCCAATAAAAACAGCTCATGGCGTTCAGTTCGCTGCTCTTGAATCACCAGCAGGTTTTATGAGAAAACTCAAAAGCCTCCCCTTAAATAAAACAGTGTGTGGAAGACCTGGTATGTAAACGTCCTCTAAAACAACCTCTGACTGATTAAACAAAGTAAAAATTTCAACTTTCTGAGCGTTTCCTGATCCACCTGCATTTAAGGTGTAGCTTACCCCCTCTGAGGGCACAGCAATGTCATTCTACTCAGAGAGGACAATAAACAGGTAAACATCATCCCCAGAGCATCAAACACCAACAACATAAGGCTTAAACTAACTCCACTGTAAACACATCCACAGCAACATTAGACGCACAGGGTCAAGGTGAGTTAGTGTAAAGAGCAAGAAAGTCTACAAGGAGGGAAGGTGGGGGGGTCAAAGGTCCCTGTGAGCGATCCTAAACCAAGACTTTAGCCTTCATCTTCTCTTAAATCTCCTGCTTCCTTGTGTCTGATTGACTCACACATAGATCCTTTTATCTACTGACGTTCACTAATTCTGCTTTCCTTCTTTTCATCCAGTTTTTCTTCGACACATAATCCAGTGGATTTCTTCCTCTCGGCGGTGCAGATTGAACACAGCAGCAGTTCAAATTGTTTCTCCTTCTCGGGGTCTACTTAATAATTCATCTTCTTATTTCAGCCTGGTGTGAGTGGACTCCGCTGAGGACCGGCTATGAACTAATGTCTCAAACAAAACTGGGAACCAATGTCCCTCTTTCGCTGCCAATACCCACATTACAGCAGTGTTAAACTTGCAGCATGAAGCGCATTACTTATCTAACCAGTATTTATTCATGAGGTCCTTGTGTCCAGAACCATCCCGCTTCACATGCATGTCTGGAGATGACAGGTCCAGGTACAAGCCCAGCTGTTTGGCTGGTAAGCAGCTCCATGGGAGCTGTTCGGAGTCGAGTGACTTGCTCAAGGGCGTCCCAGCAGTGACTTTTACAAGAACTGAGAAAGCAATGCCTGTGTTCAGCTGGATGTCTTTGGTGCTGCTTACACAGGCACTAAGATGGTCATCACATATTGTAATTCGATCTAATAATAAGAAGAAGGGATCGGCTGACTCAGGAGGGAGAGCAGGTCATACAGGTGTCCTTTAGCAAAGATACCGAGCCCTGGGTTTCTCCCCCGCCACCGGGGATGCACAAGTCAGTGTATTCATAACTGCCGGTCTCAAGCCCGAGAAATGACGAGGGCTGTGTGAGGAAGGGCATGTGGCATAAAAAGCCTATACTAAATCAAAATCGTGGATCACAGATGATCCACTGAGGTGATCCGTAAGTGGGGAGACGCCAAAAGAAGAAGAGGAAGAACGTGTTCTTTTACTTATTCCTGCACGGGGACAGATTGCACTTAAATTACTTATAATTACTTTTTTTATAATTACAATTGAGCTGCATTTTAAAAAATATATACTGAGTGATTTAGAGTTTCATACAGTATCAATCATTAACATTCAATGTCTGTTGCGTTGAGCAGAGTTAAACGAACCCTTGTGATGCACAAACTAATAAGTGTGTGGGAAGGGCGAGGACATACGCCCTAGAAGAGACCTTGGGAGGCCGTCCAGGGTTGGTAGAGTCCCAGTGGACACAAAACAAAAACTAGTCCAATCACGTAGGCTGGCAGCGCGTGACGTATCCACCCAGCTCTCTCTAGTCGACAGCTAGCAGCGATTGTTGAGGGAAAGACCAGAAACGGTTCTTATTGATCACAGAAATACAATGTTTGTTTCGTACATTAATGTGAGGAAAGTTACAGCAGATCATTGTAATGTGCTTAAACAGCTTCTTCTTCTCCTCCTCCTCCTCTCAGTTTTGGCTACATCAGAATTTATCTCCCATTGAGCCCCTTAACTCTCCAAAAAAGGCAAAAACCACCTCCAGCGGACATAAACTTTCTTTGCAAATTAACTACTTGTTTAAAATTTTGCTGTTTCCATCAGTCTCTAATGCGATACTTCATACATCGTCATACATTGATGGAAACACATGTAAAGAGCGGTTTGACACTTCTGTGCAGTGTTTGGCAGAAGACTAAAGCTAAAAACAAGACAGATCTCTGTGTCACAGTAACCCACATCTGGAGGCATATTTACCCTGTGACTGAACGCTTCCTCTGAAGTTTAACAGGCATGATCAGCTGCTGACATTACATGCTCGCCACTGGAGGTCTGGGCTGGCCCCGGGCTGTTAGCAGCTAACAGCTGGAAACGAGGTGCATGAGTTGCTCATATCAGCATCAAGAAGGATGCGTTCGCTGTCACCTCGGAGACGTGAATCCTGGTGCAGTATTGGGAGAATCCCGATGGCTTCGGTGCAGTTTAGCTTCTTGCCAGCTCACTCACACAACACACAAAGGTCATCAAAGGACAAAACATGCTGCTAGTTAGCAGCCATGCTCGGTTGGCTTCTGGGGGCCTTTTGAAAGTTGAATGCGGAACATAAATTTTAATAAAGCATGCTTCTCTCTCCCGGCTCCCTAACCTCGACCCAGCGTAAGCGTCTACAAGCAAAGGCTGCAGAGACACAAAAACACCACATCAAATATTAAGCGGCCGAGCTGTTTACTGCGCAGAGAGACCACAGCACATACCGAACATGTTTCAGCTGAGGCTTTCTGAAGCTCGAGCCGCGGCTGGAACAACTGTGGTCGCATGCTGCCACCATTTTGCTCGAACTAAAGGCGGTAAATTATTCAGGTTTGTGGACCAAAGGTTTTTTTCTTAAACCGCTGTCTGATAAGAGAAGGAACTTTGAGACGGAGTCGAACTGCCATTGTCCTTGTCCTGTTTCTTGAAGAAGCGTTTTGAGGTTAATTTCTATTAAACCTCTTTACCTTTTTCTTTCCTCTCGTCTCCTGTTTCTCTCCATCCTTGCACTTTTCTCTGTTTTCCTACATTTTAACCTTCTTTCGTGCACTTTATCACCCCGTATCCACACTCATGTTCATTGTTCATTTCTTCTCATTCTCTCTGTCTGAACTTGACGACACTGTCATCCTCCTCCGCCTCTTTTTGTCCCTATTCCATTTCTCCATTCACACTTTTGCTCTTTTCTTCCCTTTCTGGGCTTTTTCTTACTCTATTTTCTCTTTTTCGCTCACACTTATCATCTTCATTTGACTTGTCTGTCCTTCCTGAAAATCTTCATCCCTCCCTCTTCCCTATTTCCCTCCTCTCTCTCCATTTCCCTCTTCCTCCCTTCTCTCTTTCACCGAGCTTATATAATTAGCCCTAAAGGGCAACACTTCTTAATTATGTCCCCTCTTTCTCGGGATGAGTGTGCTCCATCATAACCTGCCCGGCCATTTTATGTTATTTTCTGTTAAATAACCAGCACGATGAAGGAACTTCCGCAGCAATTTTGAATTAAATGAAATTTTTCCAAACCAATTTGACCAATGATGTCATCGGCGTCTGGAGAATTACACCTGTCTATTAACTTCACTTAATGTTCTTAATGTGCAGCTCGGCAGTGCTCAGTGCTGAAATGACGCCTTTTTTCCCTCCGGAGAATTCCCCGGAGATGAAGGCGAGAGATGGGTGGGCGGCGGGTAACCTTTTGACTTCTAAGCAATGGATTCTGGGTATTGCCGTAAGGTGAGGAGGTGAGGGAGAAGAAATAAAGGAGAGAAAAAGGAAATGTAAGTGTATTGATGTGTGTGTGTCTGTGTGTGCGAGAACACGGCTGAGCGAGGCACTAATAAAGTGTCATCTCTCGTGTGTGTGTGTGTGTGTGTGTGTGTGTGTGTGTGTGTGCGTGTGTGTGTGAGAAAGGTTCAGTGCCAGATAAAAGATGAGTGTGAACATGACAGAGACCCAGAAAGGCTGAAAAAGACAGAAAGCTTGTAAAAGAACAAAAGAGAACCGAGTTAGCTCGTACAATACAACCCACCACAGCTGAGAACAAAGCGCCACCTACAGAAACCCAAATGAATTACGCACTGCGTGACGGGCAGCAGGTGCAGCTGGTCCTCTCATCTTCTCAAGGTACAGACACACTGGATCCACTGCCGGGTGTCAAGCCCATGGATCTCATTCATTTTCTATCAAGAGCAGGGGCTGCATGGAGCATGATGGATGTGGCACGGTGTGTTCAAGGACCAGTCACTGTGTCAGAATTTGCATAATCGTGAATTGACCTCAACCTGATGCAAATGAGTGCATCGAGCGCAACGCAACAGGACTGCGGAAATCAGATCAAACCTAGGCAGTGCTGCTAGAATATGAAACAAATTCTGTCCCTGCGCTGCCTTTTCTCGCCTAAAATGTTTTCAGAAACATATTTTAGCGTGTGATTAAGCTGCAATACGAGTTTGTGACCCGGCCGCCACGTTAATGAACCAAAACCAGCACCGCCAAACTCGCAACACATCTTTTTTCAGATGCATCCTCGCTGGATTCTGTATCTGCACCTTTAATAAGATCCTAATAAATATAATTAAAGGTACGCCACACAATAAATAAACTGCTGAAGGAGTCATCTCGTCAGTTTATGTTCGACCATAAGCAAAAACCCTTCCATCACCCTTTACAGTAAATATCCACTGGTGGTCAAATATCGTTCTTTCATCTGGGAAACTTGGACCACTAAATTATCCATCATACATCAAGTAACAGAAAGCACAGCAGACCAACATCTGCCTTTTCAAGTGGTCCTGGTTCAGCTGTTTGAGCTTTCACATTAGCCCAGATGTGCTGTACTAACTGAACCAAACATCTAAGGCATGACAGGGGACTTATTTACCCCACCACCACCCGCGACCCCCAGTATTTGCAACAAATGATCAGTAAGACCAGGATGCAGAAAAGCAGAATGAGTGTGAACACAGCAAATGGGACGCAGTTAATAAAATGTAACTGACAATAACAGAGTTTCAGTACATTATGATGACAACTACGAACGCAATAATGGAAGATTTATAAGGTTGAAAAATATCTGCAGTTACATCCTGAGTCCATGAACACTGGATGAAATTATGCTGAAGATTAATTAAAATCAGACAGGAAACAAGGAAGGATTCATTAGGATATATAAATAATATAGGAATAAGGAACATAACTGCAAGTGTTTACATGTCATGTGCACAACGTGCAGCAGATACACAAACATTACTTCATTACATCCAGCTGGTGTCCTCCTATAAGCTCCCATCACTGCCGTGTGTCGTTATGCTGCTCCGGCTTTTAATTTGGATTTTTCTGCCGCCGCAAAGCCTGCTTGCAAACCAAATGTCCGCGGCCGTGTGTAGTTCAAATTGAATTCCTCCTCCAAAGCGGGACTCTGAGTAAGAGGAGGCAGGACATCAGAGAGGAGACGAAGAACAATGACGGTTTGTCTGGTGGTTGAATGGTTGTTGGTATAAATCAAACACACTGAAACACATATCTTTCTCTCCGTTTCTTCTCGACTTCAAAATGCTGCTACTGACAAGCTCCACACACACACACACACACACACACACACACACACACACACACACACACACACACACACACACACACACACTACTTGCCTGAGCTTAACCCTCACCCTCACAAGTCATCACCCTAAAATTGAATGATTTACATTATGGGCACCTGCATTTTGTCCCCACAAGTTCAGCAATTCCCCGCAATGTGACTGTGTAAATGGATTTTTGTCCCCACATCAGTGATACACACACACACACACACACACACACACACACACACACACACACACACACACACACACACACACACACACACAGTAAGAAGTGGGATGAAAGCAGTTACTTGCTGTGTACATTACTGTTGTCACCAGCATGAACTCTTTGTGTGTGTTTGTGGACGTGTATTATGCATGTTGTGGGGACAAATCTGCTTACGCATTGTGGGGGACTTTCCTGCCTTACGGGGACAAAAACCAAAGTCCCCATAACGTAAGTCATTTGATTTCAGGGTGAAGTCTTAGGTTAATGTAAGGGTAAGGGTTAAGCAAGTAATGGTTATGGTAAAAGTTAGGGTGAGTCTCCAGGACATGAATGTAAGTCTATGTAATGTCCCCCAACGTCTGTGTGTGGGTGTGTGTGTGTGTGTGTGTGTGTGTGTGTGTGTGTGTGCGTGTATGTCAATCACTTCTACCACGTCAGAGTGTTTCCTTACGACACACACGCATAAAAACTGGCTGGCCGGAGCCGGTTTCTTCCACTTCGGATGGACAGGACAGCTGGCAGGACAAAGACACGCTGGCATATTTTCCTTCATGAATCTGTAATTTCTAAATCGTTTTAAATGAATAATCTCCGCCCTCGATGGCCGTCAAGCTCCTCGGAAAGCTTTTACATTTACAGCGGCTCTTCTGCACATCTGGGCCAAATTTCTTTTCATCGTCGTGAAGGAGTTTTCCTGGAAGGAGCGAACTTCCTCCTCATGAAAGTCTTTTCAGTTTGAGACGGACTGCGTGTTCGATCGTAGCCGCAGTCAATTACAACACGCAGCCGTTCATGTCCCAGCTGTTTTTCTTCCTTTGAGGTGTGAGTGAGTGAATGTTGGTGTTTCTTATCGTCTTCTGCGTGGCCTCATCGCTGTCCTTCTTTGGTTATGCAGGGTTTGGAAGCAGAGGCTTTATTGTTTTTATTACCTGAATGTGAGCTTGTGCAAACACCCACAAGGTGGCTGTGCTGCATCGCATTGCCTCCGGTACAATGACGGATTCATTTTAATCATTTCTGAACAAATTCTACTTTGTTCACACAGTTCTATGTAGCTTTCACCTGTTGAAGCTGCCTGTAGAGACAAAAAATAGACCAGCTGTGAAACTCGAGACGAGCAGCGCGATGCTCGCTCGGGTGGAATCAGCGCGGTGCTAGGGGTGGGGCCACAGGGGCATTGGCCCCATCTCAAATCTAATTGGCCCCCTGAAGTGCCCCTCGTCCTGTCACTCATCAGATTATAGGTGAATGCAATTCCAACCGTTGGTGGCAGTAGTGCGCCAAATAGGCTGACAATAAAGCTGACAGAAGAATGAACACAACAACGATCATCCGTGACTATGATACCACAGGCGGGCTGGAGACGACACGGAGAACTGCTCGATGGCAGCCAACGTTTCGTAGAGATTGTTGTTGAAAAAGGCGGGATGCAGAGGATTGCCATTGTTCTACCCGTGAGCAGTGGCTCACGTGAGCAGAGCTTTGCAGCCCTAAGTTTAATTAAAAATAAACTTAGAACAACAATGACAGTCATTTGAATCACCTTTGGGACCTTTGGGCAAAGTCTTTAGGTATGACTGAATTTGTGAGACGTTTCAGTTCTCAGCACAAAAACCGCAGAATTATGCTTTTTTGAGATGAGCCAAATGTACAGTAGTTAATTGTATGGTCAGTTTAGAGCAGCACTGTCTGGATACTGTGTGTGTGAGAGATGTTCTCAGACTGACAGTGTTACAAAAAGTAAGAGCAGGTTATACTTGTCCAATGTAAGATAAAAAGTGCATGTTCTTGAATACTAAAGTGTGAAACATGTTTTTGAATACTATTTTATTTCCTTTGAAGTTGCTCACATCCTCAAATGTGAAATTGAAAATGAGTTTTACTGTCTACACTGTTTGAAAAAGGTATGCTTTATCATAAATGTGACTGCATGCATGTTGGACAAATACTTCGCCCCTCTGTGGGAAATGTGGCCCTTTGATGGCCCTTTACTTAGAAAAATCCTAGATCCTCCACTGGGGGGAATAGCTTGTAGCATGTAGCATCTTAAATTGATTATCATGGACGCGCTGTGCTGCAGCAGACGCATCGTTGCTCATTTATAATCTAAATATGTATCTCAGGCCCCCCATGCTGTATATTTTTGCACACTGAGCTGGATTTTTTTTCAGTTTCAGGTCAATTGCACTGGTGTGTGAGGGGCTATCATCAGCGCCATCATCTGGCCGATTGGGCTCACATGTCTTTGGAAGCTCTGAGGTGTCACTTCCAGTTGTTGGACCAAGTTTCATGTTTCTAGCTTATTCCAGCTCACTAAATAAATAAATAGCACAAACACGGCGGGGTTCACGCTTCAGGCTTGAGCTCTGGGAAGAAGAGCATCAGGTGGGAAACATCGGTTACAACACAAAGTCAAAGTCTGAAATCCAGCGCTTGGATCAAAATCAGTGTAACTCTGATGTACCAGTATTGATGGGATATATTCAAACAGTCCTGTTCTAAATGCGTCGTCAGGTGTCATCGAAGTGCCTGTGGCTTAATATGATGAGACAGCAGGAAAATCCTCCCGCTCCGGGCTGATCTCCCCTCCGCTGACATGGGAGCAGCACCCAGGCTGCGACGAGCTGTCAGCAGCAGTGTGAAGGCGACAGCCTGCGAAGTCAACCGACCGAGGCTGACGACGGCGCGCCGGGAACAGCTCGTTAAGGCAGCTCGTTAAGAGGCCCCTCGTTAAGGGGACATTTTCAACCGAAAAACACATGCTGACGTTCAGCTGATTAGTCAGAAATCATATGATACGAAGAGGAGCCGTGGCGTGGACAAACCCATCAAAATTTTGAGGTTTGAATAACTTAGTGTCTCCTCTTCCAGCTGATCATCTGCGATCACGGGATCGTCATCATCGCTGAGGCGCTGACGCTTCCTCCTCTCTTTGTCCATGGAAATATGTGTGCAGCCACTGTGCGAACATCCCACCCCAGGGACGCTCGAGCACACGAAAAGCTTTAATTTTACTCACTAATAAAAGGAGACTCTGGAGTTTTGATACAGACAGATGAGAAATGAAAGGAAAGAATCAACACGACCCTAAAATGATTCTCTGAGCGTGCGGATCTCTGCTGGATGAGCCTCAGAGACGTCCTCTCAGTGGATGTTATGATGATGGCAGTGGAAAGCGCCGTCTAGCACATTACTCCAAAATCAAACCGAGGGCATTAATGTGTTTTCAGAAATGTTTTGGCAGAGCGGCGGGTGGCCCACACCGGCTGATTCCACACATTTTCCTGACATTTGAAGCGTGGTGGGTGGTTGTTTCAGGGGAGGGCCTGCGTAAGCTCCTCTTGGTGTTCATTTTATTTGAAAACAATGCGGCTCACGCAGATAACGATGATAACACACATGCTTGTGTTTCTGGTGATGTAGCATCTTCTGCTGTTGGCCCTGAACGACGAGCTAAATGTCAAATTTAAATGTGCCGTCTCCGCTGAGCGTGGGTGGCCAGAAAGTTTCCGAAAGCTTTTAGCGGGGAGTCGAAACAGAACAACGCTGCTTGCAGTCCCACACAGGGACACAAACACTTTCCTGACAGTCCAGTATTTAAGCTTTAGTTATCAGCACTGCTTTACATCAACAACAGATCAAATGAGACTGTTTCACATAACAAAGAGTTAATGTGAAACCGTTTGCTTGTAGTGACAAACCCACAGAGGATTATCACCCACTCTGCAGCCTCCACAGCTTTCACTCCGTCATGGCTGGTTTTAATGGCTCCTCTCACATCAACCACCTCGTTTCAGGCAGCTGTTTTCAGAGAAAAAGTTCTGATAAAGTCGCCACATCGTACCTGCCCAGCACCAAAAAGCCGACAGACAAAGCTGAGTCGCTCACGAGGAAACATCTGGATCATCTAGCAGCTAAATAAGCAAATATTAATATTGAACAAACTCCACAATGAATGTTGCTCTGTGTCTGCTGAATGTATGAAAAGGGGATTGTTTGCTGTGTTCACCTCAAAAGCTGACATGCTGATGTTTTGTTTCCAGCTTGCTCTGCCGCCCCCTAGTGGCCAAAACGTTCTAGAACTCTCATTAGAGCTTTAAGCCGCTATAATTGATCATTTTATAATAACAAAGTGACACTAAGAACTATCAGCTGACTCTGCAGCCCCCCTTCGCTTCACAGAGCTGAATCCTGGTGAAATAAGGACAATAGTATTAGCAAACCCTCCCTGTGTCAACCCAATGAAGTCCAAATCCACTGATGAACCACACATGGTGCGACTGGCACGCCAACTGTAGTTCATGTTTTATATGTTTTATATGTTCATGTTCATGTAAATAGCAGTAAATCTGATTGTCGGGAGCTTTAGTGCATTAATAATTCAGATCTTGACAAACTGATTTTTATCATTTTATCATGTGATTTATCTTTTTGTATTTTTTTTTCTGGTTGTACAACCTTCAGTGCGCTGCCACCCCCTTCACACACACACACACACGCACACACACACTTTTGATAAAGTGAAGCCGACGCTAATCAGATGCATCCAGAAAGGTCAAGGCTTTGCCATTTCAATGAGAAGTCTCTCCCTGCCTAAACACTTTACTCACTGCATTAAATTCAATAACCTCATTCCCACACACGTGATCGAGCGATCCATATTAATACCAAACACACCACCGTGACCCCACTTTCATGCGTATTCATCATCCACAGCTCGACAGCAGGTTGTGTTTCTGCAGATTCGCACGATGGGAGTCGCTTTGACCGCAGACGATAAATTCTTCTTGGTTCATAGTGAAACGTCTGGAGTATCTGACAGACGGTGATCGCCTCGCTTTCATTCACCATGTTTTGTACTGAAGAATCTCAACAATGAGCGGATGACTTTGATCCCCTGACCCTCCATCTACTGGCATCATTTCTTCAAGCTTCTGTTCGCCCTACTTTGGGTGTCAGTTAGCGAATGTTAGCATGCTAACACACTAGCTCTTGCTTTCACTTTTCAAGCTTTGATCTGGACATTTGAGTTAATCATGTTGCAGTTATGGCAGCTTCTGTTCTGAAAGCATGCCCAAACACCTCACTGAGAAGCGTCTATAAATCACAACGAGCTGCGGTTTTATCGGTTCGTCCACCGTCTCTCCCACCGCTGCACATCTGCACACTTTGTTCAATCAGCATTCATGTCAACCTTTGCTCTGTGATGCCTTCAGGGACAAACCCTGTTGTGTTAAAAGCACATTAGAAGCAAATTTGACTCGACTTGAATCAAACAGAACCTTTCGCTCCCTGGTTTGACCTTTCAGCGGAGTCCATCCTCATCTAATCTTGTTACTGAGAGCTGCAGAACACGATGCCAAGAGGGGACAGAAACAGCACAAAGACCATTTTTAAAACAGCTGGCACAGTCGACTGCGCCACCACCTCCACAGCTGCTCTGTACATCTGAAGTGGCATTTCACTTCATATGCTAATAATTAGCTTTTGGTTTGTAATTAAGCATCTGGAGTCCCTCAGAGGTCCTGTGAGTACACTGCAATCATGCTTATTAGATCACTCTTGACATTTAGCAACAATAACATATAGATCATTTTCATAAATTGTCATTATTTGTTATCAAGTAAAGGAATAAAACATGTTTAAAGCATCTTTTCAAGACATCTTTTCTGTAAGTTATGGACATTTCTGTCTGCGTTTGATCAAACTGCTTTAAGGCTCTGTCAGTTTTGTCACTTTCTTGATTAAATTGGTGGCGTTATCGTTATATTTAACAAAATAATCACATAACTAGTTGATAATAAGATTGATTAGATGCAGCCAATTTGTTTAGTTAGAAGGAAAAAAAAACAAATTTTAGATTTAACAAATATTTAACCAGATTATTCAGAAGAAATCAATTATAATTCAAGACTGGTTCTTTGGTCAAACTCAGCGTTGACATTTAACTGCATGCCGTTCATTGAATTGAATGATTAAAAAAGGTCTTTCTGAGATACATAACATTGTGCTGTAATTGCCACCAAAACCAAAATCCTGACATATATTCTGGGTAGTTAGTTCTGGACACACATCCTATTACAGAGCTGACTGTGATGCTGTAATGACTCATTTTCCATGTCTACACCTGGCTGCTCCCTCTCACCTTGATCAGGGCTGCTGGTGGACCTTTACAGACGGTGAACCTCCCGCCCGTGGACCCACTTCATATATCAGAAAACCAACAAACTGAGCATTAGTGCCTCAGTTTGACCTTTCAGCGGAGCCAAGCACTTGTGTATTTAATCCCTTTACGAAGTGCTGCAGGGGCGAAGAGTCGCAGAGGGATCCTGGAGTCTGGAAACTGTGTGAAAAGAGAATCTGAAGACCTTCACGACTGCAGATCAGAGCTGAGCGTTTAAGATGGAAGTGTGGAGATTATATGAGTCCATATGCATCTGATTTGTTGATTATGTGAAATAATTTCCATTATATCAGCTTCTTTATTTCAGACCAGACGCTCCTGTGTTGTCCTTGTGTCTCTAACGAAAGGACTGTGTTGACATAATGTGATCTTTTAGTCAGAGCCTCAGAGTCTAAAGACGAGCGTCTTTGGATGCATTTTTCTTTGTCATTAATTTGGACAATCTTCACTTCACTTCCCAGAAGGCCACAGCACTTTTTTAATCAAAGAGCGTCTCCTTTTGTGCAAACGCTGTTGCTGTGTGCCACAGCGGCTGACAGCCTGAACTATTTTTCATGTATTCTAAATTGAAATGTCACAACAAGGATTTAGGATTCATATCAAGTAAAAGGCTGCCGGTAAACACTTTCAAAGTACAATCTGCCTTTGTCAGGACGGGACATAAACACTGGAGACACTTCTCCTCAGCTTGAGAACACTGAAGGTACAGTCTGAGAGAGAGGAACAAGATGGAAAATCAAATATTGTTCTCCTTGCAGCTGCAAACTGTGAGGAATGGCCGGAAACATTGTCTTTGACAGACGAGACTTTTGTGTGACATGACAACGAAGCGGCTTCCACGTGACGACATTCACAAGAGCAGGTCGAAGCTGCTGCGGCGCAGCTGAGGGGTCGACGCCAGGCCAACGCAGAAAGCAGCTGAAGAGTTCAATCCCGCGACATGAGACAACGATGCCACCTGCAGGTGAGTACCAATAGCAAAGGATTGTGGGTAACCACTGAAGTAACTTGCGTAGAGACGTGTTTTAAAATTATTTTAGCCTGACATGCTTTTGTTGCGTTTTATTACCAGCATTGCCAGAAGCTGACGTGCGCTGTTTGTCCACAAGAGGTCGCCATTCTTCTGCACTGACCTTTGTCATAAATGCAGGTATGTTACTGTGTCTCGCTCTATAGAGCGTCATATTTTAAACATGCAAATGAACAGAACAGTTGGGAACAGTTTCCTGAAGTGTCCCTGAGCTCATGTATTAATCTCCGTTACCCAATCATGTGTTCACTAAGTGGTGAATCTCGCTCCATCCTCACTTGTGAACGACTGAGCCTTTCCAGGACGCCCCTTTCATACCCATTCATGATCCTCTCACCTGTTACCAATGAGCCTGTTTACCTGTGGAATGATCCAAACAGGTGTTTTTGGAGCATCTTTCCCAGTCCATGAGAACATGTTGCTGCATCAGATTCACAATAAGCAGATATTTACAAAGATCAATGAATTGTATGTATTGTGAACTGTATTCTGTCATCTATTTAAATAGATTTAAACCCACTTTACAATCACTGTCAATGTGTTTTAAGAAGTAGAAATGTTCAACAATGTGAACATAATCTAATCCAAAAAGCAACAGGAGATTTGTCGCTGGACCAAGCCTGCGCTCTCCGTCCACAAGAGATCACCATTCGACTGTATTGAGCCATTAATGCAGATGTGGGATAAACCTGCCGTGACAAGAAGCCTGACACCCCACACGCACACACAAAGTGCACCTGTGCACACACAATGAACGATGCTCCGAGCAGAGACAGACAAAAGATGCAGAAACGGGAAGCAGAAAAGACTTCAGGTGTGCACAAACAGTGCATTATGAGATGAACGTGTTCATAAGTGACTCTGATTCTGCGCTGCAACCACACGTTTCTATTTGTGAGAGAAACACTAGAAATTTCCACATATTTTCTGTTGCTACGGATGTTTATGATCTTCTGATTTAACCTTCAAACTACTCTCACACACACACACACACACACACACACACACACACACACACACACACACACACACACACACACACACACACACACACACACACACACACACACACACACACACACAGCTCAGCATGATACATGAGCTCATTTGCTGGGAGTTTAAAAGACTTGCACATAAAAGCATGAAAGAATAAAAGAGGGGATGAAAACAAGCTGCGGTTGTATTTGGAAAAAAAATTACAAATGTACAAAATTACACATACATAAAATATCACATTATGCTCTTGCAAATGTAATTATGCACATTCCAAGCCCATTTTGCACGTTTGTGCGTCTCTCTGGGGGTTTGACATTAGGCTCACAAAAACACTGGATCTTCTCGGCTTCGGCAGCTGAACTCTCTTCCACGTTTCTTTGAGATTTGTGTTCATGCTGCTCCACGGTAACACTCACAAACTGACACTTCACGCACATTCGAGCCAAAAGCTATTTAACATGAAACATTTTAGTCTAATTGCTTTGACTAAGCACAATTCTGAAGCCCTATAGCGGCCCCTAGGGGCCCTACAACCCAAAGCATGTTGCTGAATGAGCTCTACATTATCCTGGTTCCAGACCTCCGAATTGACGCTCACATCCCCGATTTGTTCAGCATCCAATCATGCTGTCAACCAATCAGAGCGTTGTAAGATGGACCACCTTCCGACATGGCTAGGTAGCTACATACATGAAAAATAGTGATATAAAATGTGGTGTTCAGCATGAATGTTGTCTGAAATCAGCATATTTCTGGTGTGAACAGTGTTAACGTTTACTGCTTCGACATCCGCACCACTGATTGGTTGGGGCCAAACAGAATATATTCAGCTAGCTTCATCACCATGTCAGACTTGATGAACGAGGTTAAAGGAAACGGCCGTTCAGTCTGATTAGCGGGCTTCCTTACAGGTAGCTCTGCAGAAAACGTCCCTCCTGAGGCTGGTCTGGACCATAAGGTACGTCATGGAAGTTAATCGTGGTGGTGGTGTTGGTAGAAACTGGTCACCAGAACCACTGGAATACATCCTCCAGGTGCCCTGAACGTATCATGCACCATTGGTCAGGAAAGTTTGGGGGGTGGGGGCTGAGACACCCTGGAGTTTGAAGCTTGGTGGACTTTCATGTTTTTGATTGGCCAAGCAGATGACAGATGGCAGCCTGGGTAAACTTTTTACAGTGGACAGCCCAGCCTGTTCTTACTGGAGGCTCATTGAAATGAATGAGGAGGCTGCGTTTTGTTTTTTTGACGCACTGATAACGTCAGTGTGAACGCGGCCAGAAAGACGGGAAGCCGTCCTACAGGAGACACATGGTTGGAGCTCATAATCGGATGATTGCAGGTGCGTCTCAGGTAGAAATTTCCACATTCAAAAATGTTGCGTCACACATTTCCACGTCCCCGCCGCTGTGATCATTTGAGCCTGATCGATCTGACTTATCCTGTACACACACTCGCAGGTCCACATGAACACACATGATCCTACATAACCATCCTCCGTGTGTGTGTGTGTGTGTGTGTGTGTGTGTGTGTGTGTGTGTGTGTGTGTGTGTGTGTGTGTGTGTATGGGCGAGCTGACGCCTGGATGTGTTCTGTGATTTGTGAGGCTGTTTTCAATGCAGGAGGCTGCAGCAACAGATTAAACTATAACTCAGCGCTTCAGGGCGCGGCGCACGGATACACACGAGGCATCATGGCTGCAGATGCACACACAAACACACACACGCACACACATTTAGCCGAAAACACACATACACAGGCCACATCAGGTTTCCGCTAACTGCACCCAAACTGAGCTAATTCAGTCCGAGGACATTACATCTTTCTTTCCGTCAGCCCTTCTTTCCTTCACTTATTCATCCGCCGTACCCCCCCCACCCCCGCCTTCAACACAACTCACAAAACGTATAAATCACAGCAGCCGATATGAAGTGCAGACAAGGCTCAAATTAACAGCTTAGTGCTTTATATTGTGTCATCAGTCATAGATTTACATGACGTCTGCACACACACACACACACACACACACACACACACACACACACACACACACACACCCACACACACACACACACACGTAATGCATTCCCCTGCCCCTTACCCTTACTTTAACCCCGAGCCTAACCCTAATTCTAATCTAAACCTTAAACCAAGTCTTAACCCTCAAACTGTCCTTTGTAGGTGTGTTTGAAAGCGAGGACCAGCCCAGATGTCCTCACAATGCTGTGATGGATCGATGACGTATGTATGTGTGACCACGTCACAGATGATGATAATATCTGGCTCTTCAACAAAAACAGACATTTTCCACCTCCACCAAACCTGCCGATGGCGCCATCATGTCACTGTCTCTAAAGCACTGTCTGTTTTAGCTCATAATTCCTGAGCCATTAGCCGCAGAAGACAGATATGGCTGGATTTCTTTTCACTTTGGGCCACATTCACTCTTCCAACACTTTGGTTTATGACCAAATCCCTGCAGAACGGACGATAGCTCAGCCTTCATGAAAACCAGCATGCTGAGGAGCCGTTTCATCACTGGAAGGTGTGTGTGGATCACTTGTGAGTGTGTGTCCTTATAAACGCACGTTGACCTTGGACCGCTCGTGATTTAGAACATTTTCTTAATACTTCTGCGCAAATTCTACGTGTCTAAAAGTCAGGATTTACAACCGTAATCCATCTGTGTGTCCTGCTTTCCTTGATGGGTGTCTTGACCATGTGGACATTATGGAGACATGAATCACTCCTATGACTCAACCATGAATAGGCCGACAGCCGTCTGTGGACCGAACAAGGTAATCACGTGACCACTTCTACTTTGTCGTCAGATTAAGAAGCGGGTGTTAAGATTTGACAGATGTTGAGACCAATGTCCGTCAATCCCGCCCAACCCGGCAAATACAGCGCGTGATTGGACAAAGAGCAAACTATAGGGCGAGAGCAAACGCCCCCGCCTGGATCGCAGCTTCGAGATCAGAGCTGCGAGACGCCGCCGCCAGAAATCACATAGCTCACAAAGGTGTGGGCAGATCTCTGAAAAGTGGGTGTTTTAACTCAGCTCCAGTCTGCAGTGTGAGTGCAAATGTCCGTCCACAAAAGCTTCAAACTAAAGATTCGCCCTCTCAAAACTCAAGTTTCCACGTTAATAAACTTCTTTCCCGACATGCGCGCCAGTCTTCAGACGAACCGCAGTTATTCACCGGAAGAGCAGCGATGACTTCTAAACACTGTAAAAAGTGATGCAGCTGTGAAGAAGGAAAACTCAAATAACGTCTGCAGAGCTGTGAATTATCAATCACAACATTATGCAAGCCTTCAAAACTTCTGCTTTTAATAGATTTCCAGCTTTCACACCCTGATATTCAACCGTTCAAAGCTTCTTTTTTCGGTTTCAAAATATGACATTCATCCCACACCGTACTTCTAAATGTTTTAAGACGACATTAGAGAAGTCCTTGAATTCAATCCCAGAACAACGAGGCGAACTCTGCTGATGAAGACCATGTGATATGTTTGAAAGTCCCAGAGCAGCCTCCAGATGGACCTTGTGGTCTGATTATTGTGTCGGTTTGTTCTATAAAATGCCCTTTTTATTCAGCGTGTTTGAGTTTTGTTGCTCTGGGAAACAATCTGAGCAAATAATGAATGATTACAGGCAGTGATGATAAACTGTGATGAAGGTTCCTTCCTTACTTCCTTCTCTCTTTTCCTTCCGTCATATTTAAAATGAAATAACAACCCAAACTAATTCAGCATGTTTGAAGTCTTTTCTTCCTCCTTTGTTCCATCTTTTCCTCCCTCCTTTATCCACCCTTCCTACTTCCCTTTCCTTCCTCGCATACTTCCCTCCCTTAATTGTCTCATTTCCTCCTCCCTCTGTGCACTTAGAGGCACACTAGTGATGGAAAACTAACCTTATTAAATCCCTATGCTTCCTTCAATTTGTATCTTTCATGCATTCATTCATATAAATGAGCGTATTGACAACTCACAGAAAGGTTAATTCAGCCTAATTGAAGGAACTTTTCTCCCGTCTTTCCTGCCTTCTCTCCTTTATTCAATCAATTAAACGGACACAGCAAACGACGCTAATGATTCTGTCCGTGTGAAGAGCTCTTACAGGAAATTGGCTTTCTGATGCAGTTTGACTTGAGATGACACATGCACCGTAATCTGCACTTTAATTTGGTCAAACCCTCTTCTCCATCTTCTATCCTGAATTATATAGCAGATAAAACATTCATGTATAAGTGAGGGAAGAAAGTAGAGTGTAAAATTTATTTAATTAAGTTCTGCGCCGGTCTGTCGTGTAAAACAAAAGACCCATCCTGCGCCTTAAGGTTTCCCCGTTTAATATTTAATATGGTAATTCTGGAATATCAGTGAATTTTGAGGGGTTTGTTTCAGGTAGGCCAGGTCAGGCCACTTTTGTTTTGACTGCATTAAATCTCAGGGCACGTACTCACAAAACATCCTGCAGCTAAAAGTAGCTTGTAATTGGCAGCGTGAGGAGAGAGGAGCGTTCGCTGCCAGCTTGAAGACTGGGCGGTCGAACTGCAGACGGGAACATTTTAAAGGAGACGGATTGCAGTCAATGGAAAGACGCTACATACATGATGTGTGCTGACCCACAGAGGTGCATCTGTGCGAAGAGGAAAACTAGAACTCTGCTTCCAGACGCAACCCCAGAGGAACAAGGGGAGAAACTGAGGGAAATCACGTCATTCCAGCTACACTGGAGACGACTGTTGGCTCCACTTACAGTGCTGATGAAGCTGAAATATCTCAACTGTGTCAGAATTATTCATCGAATCAAATTCTCTTTAAACGCACCTGCGACGAGCGCCTAAAGCTGATCTCATGGCTGTGGCTAGATTACTCTGCAAAATTGGGGCTATATGAAGAATTATTCATCAAAAGGATGAGGATTTATTCAGCTAACTGTGGGGGGAAAAGAAATTACATTTTCAACCTGCAGACAGTGTTTGATAAAATCTACTTGACAAATCAATGTTTCACTTCGCAGTGTTTTCACTTCTGTTTCATGTGTGAAATCTGTGACGCAGACGGTGAAATAAAATCAGTAATAAATCAAAACAGCAGGAGGGGATGACGTCCGAACTCTGTGTGCTGACGTGGTTTGTGTCTCAAAGCCCTCGAGCAGCACGAGGCCTCGAGCAACTTTAATTTTTAATAGAAACTCCAAACTGCATTACAGGCTGTGGTGTGGGCTGTGAAAGCTGTGGCTGCTTACCAGGCAGGGAGCGGGATCCAGTGTTTTTGGAGCTCGACCCATAACGGAGACTGATGTTCTGTCACTTTGATTCTGACTGCTGGTCTCTTGCAAGACTCCAAACCAAAAGTAGGTGCAATACTTAATTATATAAAATCCCTTTCAAGACGCCTTTATCCAGATATTTTGTCCAATATTCTCATCACATACAGGGTGAGTTGATCAATCAGCCCTAAAACGTCTTGAACTGATAGTAAATATCAGCTAATTCAGTGATCCTGCGCCCAACAGCTGTCTTATTGATTAACACATCATGACGACCTCTATGTCTACAGTTGACTGTAGAAACATCTCTGCTTCCTCTCTGCACCCATCAAAATAAAACACTTTGGTGGACGGGGGTCCACAAAGCCTCCTGATGGAAAACGATGACTCCTTCATTCAGAGAGGAAAATATGTGGAGAGAAAGAGGGAATCTACTTATTGAACAGGTATCACGAATTTTGCCGATCAGCAAATTTTCACTTTGGAGATTCAGGAAACAATCTTTCTCGAGGGAAATTTCATCTTTTCTACTGTTTTTTTTTTACCGCTGAACAGAAGTCTTTGAACAGTGAACCCTCTGAAGACCATCTGATATGTTTGAAAGTCCCAGAACAGCCTCCAGGTGGACCTTGTGGTCTGATTGTTGTGTCAGTTTGTTCTATAAAATGCCTTTTTTTATGCATCGTGTTTGTTTTGTTGCTCGGGAAAACAATCTGGGTAAATAATGAATGATTAACTTTCAATGTACAGGCAGTGATGATAAACTGTGATGAAGGTTCCTTCCTCCCTTCCTTCCTTCCTTCCTTCCTTCCTTCTCTCTTTTCCTTCCTTCATATTCAAAATGAAATAACGACAAACGAATTCAGCATGTTTGAAGTCTTTTCTTCCTACTTCCTTTTCCTTCCTCCAGTTAGACCCTCCTTCCTTTTCTCCTTTCCTCGCATACTTCCCCCCCATAATTTTCTCATTTCCTCCGATGAACAGTGACTGGTTCATTCAGAGAGGAAAACATACGGAGAGAAAGAGGGAATCTGCTTATTGAAGAGGTATTTTGCAGATCAGCAAATGTTCACTTTGGAGATTCAGAAAACAATCTTTCTCAAGGGAAATTTCATCTTTTCAGCTGGTTTTTACCTCCGAAGAGAAGTCTTTGAGCAAAACTACACCCGTTTGTGTCACCGTAAACAGCACAGGATCAGTGCTATCAGGGTTAGCTACATGATTTGACTTGAGAGGAAAAAGATTTTGGGATTTTGACCATTAACCACCAATAAACACTGATAACAGCAAGGACAAGAGGAAAAACCCGAATCAAAAGATTCTGCTAATTTCATGCACCGTATGTATAATTTATGCAGCCAAATGTCTAAAAACAACTAGACAGATGTTGTACATGTTGTTGAGTTGTGTACTTTATGCCAAATGTTTCCAGCAATCAGATGCTGGAAACATCAGATGATGCGTCGGAGAGCGAGGAAGGAAGTTGACGAACTTGATTAAACGTAACGTGAATGAAACTTTGATGCGTCACCGAGAACACCGAGAACATTTCTGCCTGAGTCACGTCAGATTTCCATCAGAAGTGGTGACTGTTTAACAGCGAGCACAACAACTCCCATGATCCCACAGTTTCATGACGCCATCATGACGCTGTTGGTTTTAAGTGTTTGAGAGACCCCTAGTGGCAGAAATTACGTACTGTGGGTTTTTTATTTTATCTGGCAGGACTGAAGATACTACGTGACTGATGGGGAGTGAGTTTATCTAAATTCCAGTGATTTTCAAATTAAAAAGATTTGTTCTTTTTTCTAGAACATGCTAAGTCTGTTTTTGCAATAATACACACCTAAATGCAAGGTTGATGCCCAGTGAAACAGCACTGCATGTATTTTCTGCATTTTTCGGCACAGGCTGAAGCGTACACTGCCAAAGCTTTCTGCATGCTGGAAAATGATGACTTTTATTCTACTAGACTATATATTCATAGAGTGGTGTGCCAAACCTTTCAGCACAAATAATAACTCTGCTTAAGCCTTGGAGGAGTAAACTAACCCGTTAATCATTTCTTGATAAGGTCACATAACAACAGAAAGTCAGCACCATCCAAAGAAATAGACACAAAAGCTCCAACCCACATCTTCAGCCTCTAAATCTGAGGTCTGCTTAAGTTTAGATGGGTAAAACCACTTGCTTAAGGTTCACCTTCATGGTTAAAATAAAGAAGCAGGAATGTGAGCTGCACCCTGACATCCTGTCACAGATATTTCTCAGCAGTCATACGACATCACAGCACTTCTGTCATTGATAGCAAACAGTCATAATGTGCAGGACTACAAGAGATCAGACGACCAGGTCATTTAAGTGTCTGAACCGATGACCGGCGCTGTTGTTTTCTTGTGTCTCCTCATGGAAAACAGAATGTCTTCACACACAACCCTGACATGAGGAGTTATTAAGGTTGATGGATGAGACTGCAAATGTAAAAGGGGTTTGGAGGGACACTAAATGTGCTCATGTTCCTACAGATGGATGAAATGTTTCAGGTAGACAGATGGATAGATGACACGCAGACGGTCCTGACAGCGTGGCGATCCCGACAGATCGAAAGCTGCAGATAAACTTGGGGGGGATCCAGAGACGGTGGGTGGTGGCTGGATGAGAGGACCAGGTTTGGGGATGAGTGGACGGATGATAGATGGAGGAAATGGAAGCCAACACATTTGGCAGCAGCTGAGCCGCGGGTATCGACAGGGCAATGCTTTACGGGATAAGGTGCATCGCTAATGCAGCCAAGAGGAGAAGCACACAGGCGGCCACTGAAATGAAATAAGTGCAAATAATGAGGTCGGATGATAATTATCATCATTTACAACCACGTCTCGCTCTTTCCTTAATGAGCCAATGTTAGTTAGCATGAGCTAAAGGTCAGAGAAACGTCCAGAAATCCAGTTTTCTCCCGTTTGCCTCTGCACTGCATTTCCCAGGGATCAGCTGTCAATCAAACCGTGTGGGTGGGAGGCTTGTTGGTGGTCAGCGTCACTCACGGTACACAGTGCACAAACCTGTGACTGTGATGTGATATATCCTTTCTATCACTTAATCAATGACTGAAAAATATGAATTTAGCTAATGAATAGACGGTGGGAATAAAAAGCAGCGTGATTGGGCTTTTTCTTTAATGTTATTGTCATTTTATTTCTATATTTTAATCAGGTTTTAAGATATTTATTGTTCTGATCATTTACTGGATTGCTTAATTTGCATTAAATATAGAACAGAACTCCTATAGGAATCAGGATAAATGCAACCTCATCTCCACACAAGAGGGTGGATACTGGTGGATACTCCTTGTTAATTAACTGAAAATGATCACACGTAAAGACGAGTTTGTGCACTGAAAGTTCACGACACGATGAAGCCCATGAGATTTGCCTGTTTGTGCATTCGTGTGCATGCACGTTCAGGCTGAACTGTCTGAACTGCAGTAGTGCAAACATCATCACTGCCCTTTGAAAGTAGTTGGCACTAGTTTGACGTAATGTTTTATTTTCTTACATTTTACTGTTTCTTATTTAAAGACAGTATATAGTGTTTATTTATACTGTCATTGTTTTTCGGTCGTGTTAAATCATGTAGAACAGCAGTCCCCGCTAAACAGATAATGACTGTAAACAGTGCTGTTAAATGGAAATTAGCCAATGATGGTGTTATTAATGCAAATAACCTATAATGCCTGGGGAGTGTAATTAGACCAAACACACACACACACACACACACACACACACACACGTTTGACCATTCATTTCAGGTTGTACATGGCTCTACATCACATGCAATCACAGAGCTGATGGGAGTGTGCACTGGCGGTAAATTTTGTTTTGTGTGTGTGTGCGTGTGCGTGTGTGTGTTGGAAGGGTCATATTAATTAACTGGTTATCAGTGTAACAGCAGAAGGTCAAAACAGAGCAGGTAATGAAGCTGAACATGTGTGTGTCCTCTGCTGCAGAGTCACAGAGCTGCTGGGAAATGAGCCTGAACCAATAAGAGTGTTTCCTCTGACACACACTCTTTAACACACTCGTTAAGGACGTTTCCAAACCTCTGACTCTCAGTCTTTCCTTCTCTTCTTCTGGGATGCTGCTTCATTCCACCTCAGCTGAGACTTAATCGTTATGTGGGCTGGTCAATCTATGAAGTGTCATCAGCATTGGAGAAAGTCTCCTCAAGTACTCTAAAACTGCTGTTAATGCGGGTACAGAACCACTGACAGAGTACTTAACTCAGCCAAAGCTAAAGTCAGAGGCTAAGAAACTGACTGTAAAAAACGAATGCTGGAGCATTTTGAATGGATTTATGGCAAAGCAGAGAAACAAGGCTGTTGTTGGGGTGATGGCATCTGAGGTGGTAGAAACGCCAAAGACGCCTTTCGAACTGGTCCCTGGACAGAACACGCACATTCAAGTCAATCATGGCGACTGTCAACAAAACACGCGTAGATGCGGAGTGTTTTACGCTTTCCAAGAAGTCAAGACAGTTAGTTTGTGGGGAGGAGCTCGCAGTGATGGAGAAGATCAATCTCCTGATTCATCACAGCTGGAAACGCGCTGCAGTGGACGAGCTGCGGGGACAAATGTGCTTGGATAAAGTGAACGCTCCTCAGTGGAGTTTGGATGCTCAGGAAGCAGCTTTTACAAGACCACGTTATGACAGAGACAATGTTACGCAGGCAAGTTTTTCATGAGCGAGCTAACAGCCAAGAAGCTGAAACCTCATTCAGAAGGAAGATTTGTGAAGGAGAGCCTTGCTGCTGCCGTGGAGCTGCTGGAACTGGACAAATTAAACTGCTCCAAAGTGTCAGCTTGTCTGGACTAATTCATGGAGATGAAGGGAAACCTGTCGCGGAAACTCTGTGACAGCAAGCGTAATTCGTCCTCCGTGGTGGACATTAACAAGACCGTCTCAGAGCTGAACCTCAAGCTCCAGCAGCTTCTCAGCTTCCTGCTGTCAAATGTGAAATCATCTGAAGTGTAATTAAAGCAGTGGTCAAAGAGGAAACACTGCATGGTCCTCCTCTGCGGGAACAGAAGCTGCGACGACATCTGAGTGTGAAAACTCCTTCAGGCGTTTGGAGAGAGGCTTCAGGACATGAAAAGCAAACACAAGGAGCTGAACGCATGTGTTATACTGTTAAATATGCAACCGGCTGATGTTCCTGACAACCTACAACATGAAACCACTGAGCTGCAAAGAAAGCCACAACAACCTCCCTCTGCTCCAGCTCTGCAAACTGTATGCAGTTCCTGAGGAACCTGCTGCTTCTGCTGACCCGAACCATCGTCATCATCACCGCTACCTGACATCAGATGCCTCGCCAAAGAGAAGCAGCTCCAGCCATCACACTGACGTCAGTGTGATACATGTGTTCAATAATTCAGCACGGCCCTCGAAGGACTTCATAAAAACTGAAACGGCCCCTGAGAGGAGAGAGGTTCCCCCCCCCCGCTTCAAAGACATTCCCATCAGCCACCGCTGAAGCTTTTGATCGGTATTAATTCATAATATTAGCGTGATAGATATTACACCTGCTAACATTAGCATGTTAGCGTTGTCATAGTGTGCTTGTTGGCATGCTGACTTTAGTCCTGAGCTTTCCGCCTGAATGCAGACCGCTGCAGACTCGCTGAATTCACTCGTCTGAATCTCAACAGGAAACTGTCCAGAGCAGATCTGTGTTCAACTCTATGAGCTTATATTAGCTTATGTACCAAAGTTTCTTGGCAGAGACGAGGTGTCCTTTTCTTCCTCCTCATGGACTCTTCTTCCTTTCCCTCCTGTTCATCACATTTGTCTCTTTCTCTTGCCCCATATGACACAACCTTCCCTCCCATTCTTCACCTCCGTCACTTCCTCCGACCTGTTCCCTCTGTCTCCTTCCTTCCCTTCAGTCCTCTCTACCTCCTGCAGCTTCCTCCTCCTTTTGCTCCCTTGTTCGTCTCCACCTCCTTCCCTCACACCCGCCGTCTTTTCACCTCCTCCTCACTCGTTTTCCTTCATTTTCCTCTCTCTCCATCCTTTATATCAGACTTTCTCCTCCTTGCAGCATCCAGCTCACCTTTCATCCATACTTCTCCTTCTCTACCTCCCACCCTGTTATCCTTGACTTTCTTCTTTTTCCTCCCCCTTCTCCCATTCTTCATCCTCCTCCTCCTCCTCCTCCTCACCACATCCTTTCATTGCTCTATCTTTCAGGTCTTGTCTGAGGTTGTTTGACTAATCTTCGAATGGCTTAGTAACATTTTCATGAAAATTTCACCTCTGCTGCATCTATAATTCATTGCCAGCTTCGCTTTATCAGTCATTAGACACACACACACACTCATGCAACCACACACGCTCTGCAAGTCCTCCTCCTGTAGACTCTTCTTTCACATCTTCTCCTCTTCTTCTCTGCCTTTCATCAGGTTCTCCCTCTTCTCTCCTCTCGTGTCCACTTCCTTCACTCTGCTTTTTCCTCCCTCTATTATTCTTCTTACTACCTCCTTTGATCTTCTGTTGCTTGTTTCCTCTCTTAATGTCCATGCATCATCATCATCATCTTCTTCTTCTTCTTCTCCTCGATAGCCTCGAGTAAACTCATGATCAGTCCCATGCAGATACAACATTGAGTGAGTGTAAAGGTTTTCATGTATAATAGAAATATTTTATCACCCTGCATATATTTAACTGCCATTATCTCTAAGAACATCATGCTGCAGATGATTTTAGGCTCATTTTTAGGAATAATGTTGCATTAATTGTTGAAGGTCGTGAAAATTTTAAAAGGGTTTGCTGAGCATTGTTTTAATTACTCACAAGCTCCTGATACAGCGGTGAGAAATCAGAGCACGGTACAATTAACACAAAAAAAGGGCGAGAGGAATGTTTCATGACATTATAGCGACGGGAGGTGAAGAGAGGGAGTTCCTGCAGAGTCACACTCGCATTAGCTGATTGGCATCAGCTGGTTTATTCAGGCTCTCTGACAGGTCTCACTTTTGCTCTGCTGATGCTGATTCTGAAGCCGAAGCTGCTGCAGCTCCGTCCACCGCGGTGTCTCTGACTGACGTGTCCTGAAAAAATCATCAAAACCGCGAGAGGAATCCGAGCACGTCTTGGTAAACATGGTTTTAACTCGTCCTGCAGACTGTACTTACAGTGGCAGCCTTCACTTTTTGAAACTGTGTTTTGGATCTAATCAAAAAGGAATAAATGTATTTAACTTTCAGCAATCAGTGAAATTCGTTTTGAATTAATTAAACTCGCCAAAGCTTAAAACCTGAAATCTCAGTCTTCATAATACAAAGAGTAACCTTGTCAGTTGTCCATGGTGCCTTAATGGCGATCTATCAGGAAAATGCTTTTAGAGTCTCAGTGGATTTTTTGTCACAGCAGATTCTGTGTGTGAACAGCATTCGTTGCCTGATGTGGACCAAAGGTGGATTTGCGACATTGTGGCCTTGATGTTTGGGCAGATGACTACATCTGACAGCTCCTGCAAAGCCCAAATAAAAACAGGGAAGTGTGTAAAATGATACGGCAGCAGCTGAAGGAGAGAGGATTTCAGAGGTCTGCTGTACCAGACCCAGACCGGTTTGTGATGCATTCAGGTTCGCTTGAATTTTCCTCTTTCTGCGTGAAAAGAAACCAAAAACACGACTCGTCCACAGATTTGGACCAAAGCCAACGGACTATAGGTTTGAAAAGGCCGAAGATGCTCCGAGTCTGTCACACTAACAAAAGGCAGAATTTAAAGTGAACTGACAGCAACATTAAGTGAAATAAATTACAAATGGCACAGTACAGATGGAGAAAGGTACAAAGAGGAGGACCAGAGAGAGAGAGAGGAGACGAAGAGAAAGGAAGCAAATGATGGAGGGAGGAGGAGGAGGAGGAGGAGGAGGAGGAGGAGGGGGAGGAGGAGGAGAGGTTTCAATCTGTTACTGTGTTTCTGCTGAATCAGGGGGGTGGCTGAGTTTCTAAATGTCAGGACTCCTCTTGACTCCTGACTGCAAGCACACACACACATGCACGCACACACACACGCAGAGGAAGGCTGTGAATGTTGGAGCAAAGAGAGAGAGTGCAGGCAATTTGCATTAATGAGAGTTTAGTTGAAAATTTTGGAGAGAGATCAAGAATAAAGGAGAGCAGAGAGAGAGAGAGAGAGAGAGAGAGAGAGAGAGAGAGAGAGAGAGAGAGAGAGAGAGAGAGAGAGAGAGATGCTGACAAAGACGGCGAACAGAGCAGAGAAAGTCAGTCAATCGACGAGTCAGTAAACAACCAGTCAGCCAAGTCCATCAGCAGTCAGTCCAGCGGCTGCACTAAAGCATATTCATGAGCTCTGTTGTCAGGAAATCAAACCCAGGAGACACAAACAAGCAAACAAAAAACAGCATTGTTAAAAAGGAAGCTGCTACTTTCTGGCATCATTATGTTTAGTTGTCAGGCAGCTGACAGCATCGGCGACGTCGGCCCTGAATCTCTCTGACAGAGGAAAAAAATCTATGATCATCACGAAATGTAAATAATTTAATTCCTGACCCTGCTCGCAATGAGTAAAGATCACGACTTGTGTTTAGACAACATAAAACAGCCGAGGACGTCGGCTTCTTGATTCGTCCAAAAACATGTTTTATTGCTTTTTAAGGTGTTGTATAGTACTGTGGTTTAGAAACTCATGAAAAGCGGCTGCTTTAACGAGGAAGTTATCTAATCTGTTACAAACTCGGAAAGTAATCTGGTTAGTCAGTTCATCAATTAACCCTCAAACCAGTCAGTAACCAGTAAGGTTTGGCAGGATGATATACATCATGAAACACTGGGGGGGCGGTTGGGGTAAGAACTCTAGCGGACTCCTCAGCCAGTACGCTCTCAGTCAGTACGCTCCTAATAACTGGTCCCAAGTCCAGATAAATGGGGAGCATAAAAGGTCTGCGCCAAACCAAATATGCAGATCTCCAGGCTGATGATCAGCTCTGAAACCACCAATGGGAAGCAGAGGTGAGGCTGTATCGGATCGTCGGACGGCTCTACGGCGGCACTGGATTTACAGGATTTTTCACTGCTTGTTTACTGATTTCATGAAGAGGATTACCCAAAAACAGACATTCCTATTGAGTTCATGTGAAAGTTTCTCTCCAGGATTTCACAAAATGCTCCATTGAAACAGAATCTGAGATCGTAATGAATGAAATAACAAAACGTGACAGAAGATTTCATGCAAATCCTCTTTCAGTTATCAGTAAACCGGTCGGTCTGTACTGCGCTGACCCCCACTCAGAGAGACGTGTTTACATGCTACACCTCCATGATCTGCACGCTCTGCATCTGTGTGTGTGTGTGTGTGTGTGTGTGTGTGTGTGTGTGTGTGTGTGTGTGTGTGTGTGTGTGTGTGTGTGTGTGTGTGTGTGTGTGTGTGTGTGTGCGTGTGTGTGGTGTGTGTTTGGAGGTTATGGTTGGCTTCCTCGGAGTAGTGTCGTTGTAGTTGTGGTGTGTGGTGTTAAGGGTGTGGTAGGTATCTCCTGCAGAGTGTGTGTGTGTGTGTGTGTGTGTGTGTGTGTGTGTGTGTGTGTGTGTGTGTGTGTGTGTGTGCCTCTAAAGGACGTCTCTCTGTGTTGTCACTTCACAGTAAAAATCTTGGTAACACAGATGCAACACTCATTTCAGATGAAGTCGAGAGCTTGAATGAGCTGATGCAGCAGCCACTTTAAAATCCTGTCTCACTTTATATTTAAACAATATCAACTTCATTTCATTCAAGGTCGAGTCTGAGTTTTTGCCCGGTCCGATCTGTCGGCGCTGGTTTCCCGCCGGGCCTGGCTGCTGGCCGGGAGGTTAAGAAGCTGACCATGGATTTGTTTTTCTGCGTGTCATTCCCCATTTTCCTCTCCGCTAACTTCCTGTCATCTCTCTACTCCAGCTTCCCAGTAAGGAAATAAAAATGCCTCAAAAATAAATATATAAAAAACTGGTTTTGGACCTTTGAACTCGTGTTTTGGGGGAAAATAATGGCTGTCTCGTTGGTGCAGAACATGTAATGAATTCCAAGTGGAAAACGCAGGCGAGAAGAACCTTGTAAATCCCTCTTGGAGTTTGTTCGTGGGTCAGTTCGCCCAAATCAAACAATTCAGCTCACATTTCTACCTGCCAACATGATTTTTATCTTACTTTGTCTACCTGTGTGTTTAATGCCGTTAAACTCTCATTTTAACGTGACAAATGAAACATTTTCCAGATGATATTAAGACACATTTGGGGGCATGTTTACTAGCGCTACCTGCTAGTTAGCATCTTTCCAGAGCACCTGGGTGGCAGCTCAGGTGACAGGAAGTGGGCCACAGAAGACAACATGTGTTTTTAATAATCAGGGTAAAAGCTGGGTGTGGCAGCGCTGAAAGAGAAAGACATTGTAAACAATGTTTTCTACTTTGCTTTGTTGGTTTATTGATGCCACGTTAAACACTTTTTCTGTATTTATCAAAATTCATACCTGCTATTTGCAGCCGCTGCAGCACTTCCATTCTTTCTGATTACATGCCGCACTTTCTAGAAATACCCTTTTCTTCTGAAACGCAGCTCTCATTTCGGACACAAACTCCTTCTGCATTAATATAAATTGCTCGGGCTTCAGTGGAACCACTGCCTGTCTTTACAATCAGAAAAATTGATGAGTTCAGTCTTTGTATTCTCCACTGCGAGCTCAAATTGCTGCGAGCGGCTGAGATGCTGGTGGGAAAATCAGCGAAACGGAGATTAAGCATGTCAGCTGGATAGTCTGCGTTGTCAATGATATTTCGTGTATTTGTAATAGCTTTTAAATTATTTGTGGCTGTAATATCTCTGAAACAATGACCCCACACTGACTCCAAACCCACAGATATAATATCTCTTCCAGTCCGGCTGTTTCGATTTGATATTAATTCCTCCTGTTGACATTTTTCTATAATTTTGATTCTCACATGCGGATTCTATTTCTGGGATTAATTCAGGAAAAGTTCTGAGCTGGCTCCTATTCGGGTATTTAGATGGAGATATATGGGTAAAACTGTGTCTGTGTGTGTTTTACACATGTTGTGGGGACATAACAAATCACCTTCCTTATGGGGACAAAGTGTCCCCATAATGTAAATCAATTTTAGGGTGAAGACTTGCATTAAGGTTAGTCTCCAGGAAATGAATGCAAGTCAATGTAATGTCCCCAATAGTAATGGAAACACAAATGTGTGTGCGTGTGTGTGTGTGTGTGTGTGTGTGTGTGTGTGTGTGTGTGTGTATAATGAGTTTCCACTGTATTTACATTTTTCAAGCCGTGGGGGCAATTTTCCAGCTATCAGAGCTCACAGCTTAATGAGTCGAGGGGAAACAGTAATATAGATCATTTAAGTAAAATGCTGTGAGGTTGGATTTGTGCGGAAATAGCTGTGATTTGTTTCCACGTAATAAATAAGTCAAATGAAAACGCTTCGTCCTTATTAAGTGCGACAGCTTCTTCTTTATAAGAGCGCAGAAAATAAAAAACACACCAGCTTCACGTTTGTCTTGTCTCCACAGTACAGACGCTTCCATTGAATTCCTGTTTCCCAGCATGCATGAGAGGATGGGCAAAGACTCAAACGGCTCATAAATCACCAACTGCCACAATGAAACCAAGGTTCAGCAAAACCAAATCAGTCTTCAGCAAATTCAACGGTCCAAAGCTTTGAGTTTATCACGTTTCTTCTGTCCAAGATGTTGTGAATCCACTTATTTTTCTCCATAAGAATACAAGCATCCAATGGAGCGCTGCCTTAGTTCAAGCAGAGCTCTGACGTTACGCCTGCTGCTCGGACACCAGTTGACTGTTACCATAATCACGTCGCTGGCAGCCTTCATACCCCGACACTGTTCGCTATCACTCAGCTGATGCTGTAAATGCCGTTTGCCCCTGCAGACCTCCTGCGACAGTCCGCCTTTCAGACCAAGAACAGTCAAACACAACAGGCTGAGCTGGTGAGAGGGCGGCATTTCAGGCTTCAGTAAGAGAAAGAAACACAATCAAACCAATCACCAGAACAAGTTTCAGTCTTAGTTTATGTTGGACGCTATGGTTACATGTAGGCTCCAAAACCACTTGGTTAAGCTTAAGAAAATATCATGCTTTGGCTTAAAATACCCAGTTTTGTTGCCACAAACGCGGCTGGAAAACGTCCCGATGGGTCCAGAAACACAATGGTTTTGTCCAAAGGAATGCGGCTCAAACAGCGGCCAGCACCAGTTTGGTTCTCTACCAAATAAAAACAGCTATCAGTGCGAATGAGAAGTAAAATGAAGGAGCGTATTTGTTGCAGCTCCAGTGAATTACGCCTGAAGCTTCTCTGGTCGGTTACTGTCGACAGTCAGTGAGTGTATACGTAACGCTGGCACTGAATAACATGGATGAACGCGGGTCTGGGTTAATATTTACATTCCTATATAATGACTATCATCATTAAGCAGTGTGAATTTGTTTCTCTTTAATATGAATTGTACTTTTTTCTACAAAGAGGTCCACACAAACACACACGCAACACAGCACAACAAGGTTTCTGTTTTTTCTTCAGAAGAGACCACCTGGTGTTTTCTTCAATATTCATTCTGTATTGTTACTCCACAAGGAAATTACCAGCACTACTACAGAGAACAGGCAGGAAAAATGAAAGAAATCTCCAGTCACAAAAGGACTGAGTTTTACAATCCGCATTTCTATTACAGGATCCCCTCGAGAGCGACGCAACCTGCACCACAAAGGATTCACCCTCCAGCTGTGCAGCTGCTGAGATTCTGAGAGGAAACGCTGGTCATCCAGGTCATCGCTGACAAAAAAAGGCACCTGTCGTCTGTGCAGTGGAGCACCTGTGTGTGCAGTTCAGCGGCGTGAGGAAGACCTCCAGCAGGATCCTTCTTTCCTCTGCACAACGTGTTTTAGCTTTGATGGGAAAATGGTGGTTTTGTAAATTATGAAGTGAATCATGGAGCCACTGAGCTACAAACATTCACCAAATCAATGTCCATGTCCTGAATGACACACACACACACACACACACACACACACACACACACACACGCACACACACACACACACACACACACACAGCTCAGCTAAAAGCATCTGACTGAAGGCTTCAGGTGTTACATGGGAAGTCTAAAGGTCCTGATACCCTCACATGTCTGTGTGGACCCTCACTGCTTCGTGGACATGGAAAGTCCAACCTGAGCTTAAGAGACAAACGACTTTTACAGCTGCGGATGCAAAACAACCAAAGGAGTCATAAAGAATCAGCACAGACGACTGGAACCTGCTGTCACTCCTGAACTGATTAACAGCTCTGTTGACGAGTTGAACATGGGAGTAAATCTAACCAACACTTTCACTGCATTTTGCTGCTCGAGCTGATATGATACCGGAGTTTCCGCACCAACACCAAAACAGTGTTTTTCGAGATCTCAGTGTAAGAAATCATTCAGTCACTTTAACACAAGAGGCCCAACGCACATACTTCCTTTAAAATCGAGATAAAAGTCAATATTTCCTCCAACGCTGCGTCGTTGCCCTCCACTGACTAACACAGCAAACACTAATGAGTTTCCACACACGGAGTCAAAGTGCAGCAACATCTATTCATTATCAGCACAGAGGCGCTGAATAATTAACGTGACCAAGTTTAAATCTGACCCGTTATTTATTTATTTATCCATATTTTCACCCATTTCTATCAATGCAGCAGCATGCGGTGGCAGAACAATGATCACTGCAGCGCTGTTCTTCTCACTGCGACTTCTTTTTTTATTGTTGTCACTCGGCTGAGTGTCTGCTCGCGCTGTGCAACCATGAAGTGTTGTATTATCACAGCTGTCAGGTGAGAACCTTTCATCTCCAGGCTCAGAGAGACGTCGACGCTGTGTGGAAACATGCAGCCCACTCGTTCATTTCAATGGAGCTGCTGCTGCTGTGACAGTGCAGGTGACGACGCGGCGTCTCTGAGGAGAAACCTGGGGACGTCCAGCAAGAAGGAGCCAGCCAAATACTACGTGCACGTTCCCAGTAAGAGTCTCCTTATATTAAAAAGTGCTGCACAGGGTTTTGGATTGTGAGCCTTCAAGGATCTGTTCATCAAGTTTGACCCTTCTGGTTTGCATTTTATCTTCTGAAACATGCCACCACTTTTAGCACAGTGCCACTTTCAGTCTGGCAAAAAAATAAAGAAACTCAAAGAGGTCATAAGTGCCTGAAATGTTTTGTTCTCCAGCACAAAGGCCATTTTCCTTTGTGCCATTTTGGGGACGCAAGCTTTCCCCTGACAGCCGTAATACACACCTGCTGACAAGTCAACCAGGACCAAACAAAAGTCAGATTTTTGTGAATATGCATCCTGCCATGTGATTTTGGCACGAGGGCTGCAGTCTTCTGTCTGCAGGTAGTGCACAGCGGGTTCATCAGAGCTTTTTACTGGAAACAGCTGCCTGCTGCTGCTGGGAATTAGGCTGGTGGGAGCACTGAACGACAGTGACGAGCTGTAAATGAAAATATGAGCTCAAAGAGGCCAAAGAACGGTGCAGAGCTGCAGAGCTGAGCGACAAGGTTCTGTAGGTTTATTCATGAAAGACGCCACTCTGACAGCACAGGTGTCATTTGCTCCATAGAGTGTTTTTACATGTGCATCCGGTTTTTGAGCCTAATCCGGATTTGGATTATATCCTGGATGTTAACGTGAATTTGAAATTCCTGGTGATTCACATCCCTGCATACATGACCACAGATATCCAGCTTTCTGATCCTCTGCCTGCAGGTGTGTTGTGATTTATGATCTCAGCCACCATGAGATGCTGTAGAAACCTGGAAAAGGTGTTTACAAGCCGCAGTATCCTGGATTCTATGAGTACTCAAGGTCGTATATCCAGGAACTGGAATAAAGTGTTTACACGCACAAAACAAAACCAGAATACTTCAGAAACAGGATACTAGTTCAATTCAATTCAATTCAATTCAATTTTATTTGTATAGCGCCAAATCACAACAGAAGTTGTCTCAGGACACTTTCCATATAGAGCTGGTACAGACCAAGCTCTTTTATCTACAAAGAAACCAACAATTCCCCCATGAGCAAGCACTTGGCGACAGTGGCGAGGAAAAACTTCCTTTTAACAGGCAGAAACCTCGAGCAGAACCAGACTCTGGGTGGGCGGCCATCTGCCTCGACCGGTTGGGTGAGAGAGGAAGAGCAAGAGAGAGAGAGTGAGACAGACAGACAGACAGACAGACAGACAGACAGACAGACAGACAGACAGACAGACAGACAGACAGACAGACAGACAGAAAGAAAGAAAAGCAGTCAGAGAGAGAGAGAGAGAGAGAGAGAGACAGAGACAGAGAGACAGACATGCAGTCACAGTAACAGTGACAGTGGATGTAATAACAGCAGTAGCAGTTGCAGTGGATGTCAGGCATGTACGCACACTGATTGTTGGTGGTCCAACATACCCCTGGAACCCTGGTTTTCATTGATTTTACATGATTAAACCTCTTCTCTTGTGGGCGTGTAAAGACGGATTGATTGACATCTCTGTCACTTTCCAGCTATGTCCCACCTGTTAAGGCGGGACCAATGAAACCTTTAAAGCTGCTATAAACGATGTTGTGGCCGATGGCGGCGGTGGAATCATCACCTTCTGAGCTGCTATGGAGAACTTGTTGGCAAACAGTTGCTGATTTGCACGAACAACCGGCTTGTTCAGCTGGGAGTCACGTTTCTGATCACCTGATGAATCTCAGTCTGATATTCACTCTACCAGCTCCAGAGGGAAATATGTGGCTCTTTAGCTTCTAAATGCTCCACTGCGTCCACAGCTAGTCGCTAACAGAGCAGCTAGTGAACAGTGAGTTATTAGAGCTTTTCTGCTGTTTGTATTGTCTTGCTGTGAACAAACAAAGCATCTCACCACGTCTCACAAACCACAATCTGACTGATCTGTGCGCAAAGCTAAAGAGTTGAATACACCAGTGACCGGAAGCGAAGTTTTGACCCATTCCTCATGGAAATTAATGCACAAGTTGGTTTGGCGGCACATTAACTCTCAGCATAGCTCCACCCATCTTCAACCTGAGAGTAGCTCAAATCAAACACACGTGAGGGCGGGCAAGGCCTGTAATCTGGAAAATATCAATTAGCGCAGCCTTAAGCAGCACCTGATATGTGGGGTTAAAACACAGAAAATTAAAAGATGAAATCATTTGTGTTTTGCAGAATAACTGGTTCTCAGACCATCTGTAACAGAAACAAAACAAAAACCACGTCCACTTATGAGCAACAGGCAGACTCATCCATACACAGAGCCGTGAACAAACAGACCGGGATCATCAATCCTCTGCACGTGCTGTTTGAGAGTAATCAAGACGAAACACCTTCACAGAGTCGAGTAACCAACAATCCACAGCAGCAGCAGCAGCAGCAGCAGCAGCAGCAGCAGCAGCAGCAGCAGCCTCACTGATCTTATCCTGCAGACTCCTTTCTTCCCCTGAGCCTTACAGTCCTGCCTGTAGCTGCATCTTGCTGCACAGCACCAACTCCACGCCACACGGAGCATCTCACACTGTGCACATTAGACACTCACATGCATAAATGCGGAGCTACGGTGCTGCGTGAGGCAGAGACGTGTGCTGCCACTGTGGGATTATGTTTTCATTTGCACGCCTGTTTTTAATACTGTGCTCTGCTCTTTTTGAATGTTTTCCCCCCACAAGCTAACACTTGACATTACTGACAACATTACTCACATAAACCTCCATTTCTCATGAGACAAGGCTGCTTATAATGGTGTTTATTCATGGGAGGTGGTAAACGTCTGGTTCGTTCATAAGGGCTGGCCTGTGGCTTTAAATTCTGCTGTTATTTGTGTGGAGGTGGATTTCCCTCCCAGCTGTCCAGATGAATTCAGTCCCCGCTCACGGTCACTTCTTATGTTGTCTATTGCTCATTTTTGTCGCTGTGTTTTCAGAATGTGACAGATTTTCAACATTTTCAGTAAGAAGCATATTCACTCGGAAACAGCCTCCAACAGATTTCACACTTCAGCCTGCTGCAAAACAGCTCTGCATTCAGAAATGAAATGTATTTAAGGAAGTCATTTTACCATACTTTGCACTTAAGTGCACCACTCCAGCCGAGTTTCCACTCAGCTGAAACTTTGAAAACAAATAACAGTTTAAAGCATCGGATGTGCCTCAGACTCCATTAATGATTTGCCCAATAAATCAGATTTGATTCGCAGCTCTGGTGCCCCAAAAACCAAAACAAATTCAGGCCAATTCAGACTGGCTTACAAGAGCAAGGCATGTCATGACAATACAGCAGCATGCAGTGAGGTTCATATCTGTGCGGAGCAACAGCCAGTCTGCTGATAAAACACATCAGGGATGCAGAACAGGACGTGACAGAGGAACAAACCCGACCTGTCAGCTCCTCCTGGTACGCTTCATGAGGACCGACAGTGAACCAGGCTGCTGAAGTGTGTGTGTGTGTGGCTGCAAACGCGCATTCACACACCGACACTGACATCACTAAGCAGTCCCAACAGAAACACGAGCGGCTCCGTGGATGAGCTGTCCATGCAACACCTGATCAGGACCGTCAGCGTCCACATCCGCGCTGCCTTCTGGCATGCTGCGTGCGCAACGCGCAAGTTTAAGAGACATTTCAATCCCCTCTGACTTTCAGGTAAAAAAAGAGAAAAATCAAACTGCAAGAATGAGATAAAAGAGGGCAAACTGAAGAATTTAATGCACGAAAATCAAAATAAACCCCGTAAGATCACAGAGACAAAAGACAAGTGCGTTATTTCTTGTAATGAAAAGAGAAGGAAGCGAGAAAATATCACAAAAACGAAATGAAGGAAACTGGAAATAAACACAAGAAAGCCGGAAGAGGGGCTTTCTTCCTGCAACAAGCGGGAAAAAGCTCCGGTGAAGACTCGTAGGACAACAGAGAGACAGAGAGAAATCCTACAGCCGCAGCAGAAAAATAAAAAATAAGGTGGAGGAGGGGGGGCAAACCAGCAAGAAAGAAAGAATGAGGGGAAGAAAAGAGGATGAGAAAACTGACCTACCAACGAACGAGGCAAAAACGCTCAAAGAGGCTGAAGCGAGAGGAGAAGAGCGGGCGGGCGGGCGGGCGGCGAGGCTCGGCGTGCGCTCAGGAACCGGCTGAAGCTCCGACTGCGCGCCGGCCAGCGGGGCGGTGATGAACAGCAGCGGAGCGCCGACTGGAGCGAACCACTGAGCGCTGGGAGGCAGGGGGAGCCCGGCCAGCAGAGCGGCCGCCGGGAGCGCCGTGCGTAATTAGGCACCTGGCTAAAATGCGCTCAGACAGCCGGAGAGGCCCTTGAAGGGGCATCTCCTCCGAAACTGAATTCACCGTAAACAAACCTGAATCCTCCCACTGGTATCAGGAGGGCTTTGGCAGGTGTTAGCTGTAAGCGCACGCGAACATGAACACCTGTATGTAAACATACCTGCTGCCGTAATTGAGTCTTCTAATCCCTTTCGGTGTTTGTTGTAGGGATGCAAATATTCAGTGAAGACATGATTTAATGTGTACTGCTCCTTCAGTATGGAGCCAGAACAGTGACTAAATGAATAGATTTTGGCATTGAAAATAATAAAATTGAACACTTAAAAAGGAAACGACACTGAAGCATATTTACAAAAGATGCATTTGCACTGAAAAACACAAACATTGAAAAATATTTCATTTTATTTGGATCTTTTCTTATTTTGATGTGTTTTTCAATGAAAATATTCAGAATTTTTCTTCATGTCTGTTTGGTTCAGTGATGTTTTTGTGCATTTAATATGTTGCTTAAAGAACCACCTTGATGTCAGAGTGTTGATGTCAGCTTAGCTTCGTTAGCTTGCTGAAGTATTGGCTTTTCCACTATAACAAATACCAGGATGTACATAAAGTCCTTAACAATGGAAATCACTGTACATTTTGAAAAACTAACCATCAGGTTCTGTATCTTTGAGTTTGAGCTTTGAAGCATTTTGTGTCTAACACACAGTCACACCACAGGCCCAAACCTGCAGCAGGAGTTTTGTACATTGGTACATTTATGCTTGGAACCGTAAACTCGGTGCTGCAGGCTGGTATATTCATATTTCCAGGCTGAACGTCTCTGTGTCTGCGTGGAGGAAGTGCCAAGTCTGAATGTTCCAAACAGTCACCGACACTTCCTGCAGAGTCACAGCGGCGTCTTATGCTGCTTGGTCAGGATTGAGAATATGACTTGTTGGACTGCAACTGTGACAATTTGTGCCATAAATGGTTTTTCATAGGGCAGCAATGACCGAACTGCTGAATATGAATTATCAGAATAATGAGAATCAGAATACTTCATTGATCGATGAGGGCAAACTGGGTCAGTTGCTCCCACTGTAGAACAAGTAAATAAGAAATATCTTAGAGAATATGCAAGAATATGTAAAAAAATATATAAAAACATGTACTCTGTACTACAATATAAATCAGCCATAAATGATAAACAATATGAAATATGTAAACTATGTGTATTATGATACAATAAATAGCAACCATCTGTATAGAAATATATCTGTTCTGCAATACTAACAATAATAATAGTATATGGTAATAGGAGTAGCAGTAGTAGTAGAAGAAGAAGAATACAGTATAAATACGCAGTACAAATAATTATTCATATACATCGTAGTACTGTACCACTGACCTACAGCACATGTTGGTGAGATTGTTCTAGTTATGAGGTAATGCAGACACTGTCCAGTAAGTTTATCCAATGACGCGTTCGTCCGGTGCACTGCATAAGAAATAAAGAGATGAGAAAAACCTTATTCTGTGTCGTCACTCAGGTGACGACAGGTGACACTCAGAGGGAAGAAGGCCGCGCTCTTTAACCTCTACATGCATCTGTGACGCTGCACAGTGGCGCAGCAGGTAGTACGCGTGCCTCACAGCAAGAAGGTTGCCGGTTCGATCCCCAGGTCAGGCGGGGCCTTTCTGTGTGAAGTTTGCATGTTCTTCCCGTGCATGCGTGGGTTCTCTCCGGGTACTCCGGCTTCCTCCCACAGACCAAAAACATGCTCATTAGGTTAATTGATGACTCTAAATTGTCCGTAGGTGTGAGTGTGAATGTTTGTTTGTCCTTACATGTGGCCCTGCAATCGGCTGGCGACCGGTTCAGGGTGTACCCCGCCTCTCGCCCATTGTAGCTGGGATAGGCTCCAGCCCCCCGCAACCCCGAAAGGGATAGGCGGTATAGATAATGGATGGATGGATGCATCTGTGACCAAAGCTGCCATCTGTAATAAGACCTGCCGCACAGTTAGCCGTGGAGAGTAATCGGTGGTTGTAAGAGGAAGTGCAGTGCAGTGCAGTGCAGTGAATAGCTGACACACATTAGCCTCCTCTGACTCCTCCCGTCAGCGCAGCACGTGCACGGCGAGCTTCCTCGCTCCTCACGTGCACGGTGAGCCTCCTCGCTCCTCACATGCACGGCGAGCCTCCTCGCTCCTCACGTGCACGGCGAGCCTCCTCGCTGCTGCTCACGTTTTCCACACAGCAGCCATAAAGTCGCCAGAGAGACTTGTTGAACTTGGAGCATGAAGTTATTTGTTTTATTGACACGAGTGAAGTTTGAAACTCTTGACATTCTTTGAAAGCTAAAGGGCAATCTGGCACACACACACACACACACACACACACACACACACACACACACACACACACACGCACACACACACAGAGTTAATCTATGAACGCTGTTCAGAAGAGACAGCGATGGGAGTTATGTGAAGAGAGGAAGATTGTTTGTTTTGTTGTGCTGCTTGTTTCTCTGCTTTCTCCTTCAAGGGCAGGATGAGCAGCTGGGAAGAAGAGGGTGAGTGAGGAAGAAACAGAGAGAGAGAGTGAAAGAGGCAGACTCTTATCAGACAGAGAAGAAGAGAAAGTGAATCACAGAGGACAAAGATCCCCGGTGGTTTCAGGTTCATGTGACGAACACAAGCAGACAGCTGGAATTGGACTGGTCTTCAGTACATTCAAAATTCATGTACTCAAAGCTGATGCAGGAGGCCGGGGAGGTGGAGGGCGTTTGAGTTTCAGCGCAGCAGCGAGGACGCAGAGCTCAGAGCGCCAGATGTTTACATGGACCAGCGACTGTGAAAGGTGGGTCGTGGACATTCATGGACCCACTTGCCTGCCTGAGCTGCCTCGAGGCTTCGTTTGTTCCTGCAAAATATTCACATTCATCTGGACCTTTGAGGAAACATGTTCATACAGTGCGGTCAACGACTCCAAAGACTGCCTTCACATGGCCAGGAGCACGAGACCAGGTGTCATCAGCGCATGAGATGCACAACATTTTCAAGTTTCTGCAGCCAAGTCCAGTTGATTCAACTTGGATCAGAGTTGATGATAAGCTCCAACTCAAAGCTGCACAAATCACTATTTTTATGTTAGCAGTGAAAACACACCTGCAGTCGTCCTCTGCAGGGAGTTTTAGCATCTTTTGTTCTGGTGGCCCTCGAGTTCACTGTTTTAGTTCAGTTTAATGGCTCCCAGAGCTGCTTGTCTGAAGCTGTTTTCTATAAAAAGGTACAGTGGTTGTCCAGCATTTAGAGACACAGTTTGTAAGTAGTTGGTGAACACAGAGGAGCGTTCAGCAGCTGAACAGACAGATGCGTTTGAAGGAGTTTATGGAGACCAAAACAGACCTGAAAGGAGAGCGAACAGACTTCACCAGGTGGCCAGAAACTGAATGTTTGAATGAATTAAATGCTAATGTTGCTGTGAGTCTGCAGGGTGTTATTAGACCACTGTCTGCTCACACGTTCGCCACAGCAGCTTTGAGGTGATAATGTTGAGTTAACAGCTCGTTGTACTGCCCCAAGTGGACAAAGAAATCAATGAACACGGTTTTACAGGCTCAGTGCAGCTGTGTTTATAACTGCAGACTCTTACTGGAGCTGCTGCAGTCAGTGCATTTACACACTGAGATAAATCTATTTGGAGCTCTGGAGAGGGTGAACAGGTGAGTTTGTGCTCTTGTCAACTGCAGTCGGTCTTAACGGTGCTGAACTGTGAGGGAATCAGAATCTTTATCGTCCACATTTGTGAGCAAATTGAAGGAATTTGACTCTGGTTCAAACATTACGCTCAATAAATAAACCATAAAAAACATACACAGTGAAATTTAAACCAATGAATGGAGAGCTGGAGAGTCCAAAATGTAGAAACTTATCTTGCACCATCCACTTTTTGGCAAAATGAGAAGCAACAGAGTTTTCTGTTTGCGACTGCTTGATGAAGGTGCGTTAGCGTTTAGCTAACATGGACCTGATGTCATACAGCTAACATCAGTTTCAGACTGCGAGCTCTCTAACTTCACTGCACCACTCAGTGAGTTATGTATAATATGTGAATACCTTCTTCAAAGATGTATTTCCTTCAGTTATACACATTTAGTGAATCCATAGAGAGGAAAGGCTGTGCTAGTGAATATCTTCTACCTTACAGTTTTGATGTCATAATCTCCTAACCTATTAAAAACTGTCTCCATGAGTCACACAGATAAAACTAAATCAATGTCAGGATTCATTTGGTAATCAGAACTTTGTGTGTTTGGGGACCTGATGATGATGATGTTCCCATTTATAACACAAGAAAATGTGTTTTCATCGTGCAGTACGAGCTTAATGGTGAGCAGCTCTGCGATATTGTCAGTTTAACCTTCAAGTCAATGAGATGTCACAGGCACCGCAGAGGCAGAGAGGGAGGTTTGAACTCTTGAAGTCTCCCAGAATTTGTAGCCATGTTCTCTTTCTTCGTGCTCATGTTGAATTATTTGCCTCCCCTCAGTGCCGCAGTGAAACAGAGCGAGCGAGCTGAAGACACTTATTTGATTTTCTTCAGTGAGAAGTCTGATGCTGAAGCACAAAAGAGAGAGAGAGAGCTGCTTGTCTGAAGCCGTTCTCCTTTTGGCTGAGAGAAAATACCGGAGAAGTGACGGGGAGAGTTTCTTAATAAAACAGCTTACTTTGAAAGGCTGATTGAAAGCGAGTCATGTGGAGGCAGAGGGAGAGAAAGGGGAGATGTGAATGGCATTGTTCTCAAACAAAACATCTCACTTTTAAACTCGCGTCTCGTGTCTCACAAATGAACCCTGATGGAAAGCAACCTTCACACGCAGAAAGAGAAGTTTGTTTACTGCGATGTCATTTAACAATGACACTGATTCATAGACAACATGGAAACAAAGTGTTTCTGTCTGTGTAAAGACGAGTGGACGTGGTTTATCCAGGAAGTCGCGTTAAATCAGTCAAGTGTTGTATTTTCTGGCCTAACATTCATTTGCTATGCACTTATAATGAATTATGAAATATATTTCCACATCCTGATACTGCACTCCTCATCTCTGCCTCCAGTGTCAAACCTCCCATTTTAACACTCAACAAGCAGAAACTGAAAAAAAGGCTTTAGAAATCAAAAGATTCAGTCTCAAACACAAGATTTTAATATTAAAGCAAAGAGAGCTGTACAGTTTTCAGACACCGTGCACTGCGCGCGCATGCGCACACACACACACACACACTCGATGCCACGCCGCTCAGTAGTGCAGTGGCTGTGCTCACATGTCGTCATCCTTGTGCACCGCGACGCCCTCAACAACCTGCTCTCGGTTCACCTTCATTGCTTTCAGGCCTCAGTTCGTATCATAGCCATAGTTCCTCGGCTGTGTGGCACGCGCAGAAGCCACCGTGAGCATTTTAGCATTTAGCATTTAGCATTTAGCATTTAGCATTTAGCCAGGCTGGTCACCTGTCCATTTAAGTCACTTAACGTGATCGCAGGGTTTTGTCCACAATGATATGAGTCAATCTGAGGAAACATAAAGGCTGACGTGCAGACACATCAGTCATGGAGCTTAAAGCTTGCTTTCCAGAATAATGCATTTGTGATTCACACATGCCTGATGCATTACTTCTTTCCTTTTTGAGTGGTTTTGAAAGGGCCTGAAGAGGTAGAACAATGATTGGCGGACTGACGATGCCTTTCCTCCAGTGCCCACTACATGGGCAAGAAAACTTGGAATAAATGGGAAAACTCCTCAGCCTGAACACAAAGTCAGCAGAAGTGTTTCCATAAAAAGTCCCGAATATTAATTTGACTTCTTCTGATGTGTTGTTATAGTTTGAAGATACTAAAGCTGAAATATTTGGCAAACATTTGTGCATTGGTTTGATTGACAGCTGTTTAAATCTGCAGTTTAAAGCTTCCCTCCAGTACGACACATACAGCATTTTTCTGATGTGATGCTCCATCAGCAGACCGTCCTTTTCATCAGTCATGATGTGACAGCGCTGTGGCTCACGTTTGGTTAAGTTTAACCATAAACGTGAGTTGAACGATGGTTTGGCTTGAAGTAAATAACAAAGCAAAGTCCATCCTGACCTCCAATCTGCTCATCACTTGAGCTTGACAGACACATTTGGCTTTGGGTCAAATCATACTGAGAATTTGCATTTGAACAGAAAATACAACCTTGTTTGATTAAGGAGAAGTGCTTTTATTTCCCATCTGTTATTCATTTCAGCACCAGGAGCTGAAAAACCAGTGTGTGACATATAAGACAAGATAAAACTTTATTGATCCCATTGGGGAAATCAGAATCAGATATACTTTACTGATCCCGGGGAAATTGCTTTTGATTCAGCGCTCCTTAAAAGAATAGAAGAAATAGAAGAGAAAGAAGAGATAAACGTGTATACACACACACACACACACACACACACACACACACACACACAACAACAACAAACAACAACAAACTATATATACAAAATACATATACAGATAACTAAACAAATAAATATACTTAGACAAGGGCCATTCAGAGGGAGGAGTTGTACACAGGCAGGAATGAGCTCCTGTGGCGTTCAGTGTTGAATGTAGTTGTTACAGACAGCAAGAGAAGAAGAAGAAGGACCAAAAAAAGTGCCAAATATAATCAATTATATGTACATTATGTACAGAAAGAGTGTAAATAATAATATCGCCTTGTATTTTCACAATGGAAAAGTAAGACTTGGACAGTAAAATACAGTGGTTTTGTACTGTTGCAGGGTAGAAAATATATTACACTGTAAAAAATATATAAACACAGTAAAATATATGTAACACAGGTTGATATGGCAGAACAAGTCTGGATCGTTTGCTCCACAGATTCATGTTTATATCTGCAAGATGTTTGCTGTATATCTGCAGTAGATTGAGGAAACAAGGTTCAAAGCTCGCGTCACTCAATGTGCTCAATAGAGTTCAGGTGAAGGCCAAAGAGAGGGAGGCCGTCCTCAGCCAACCGGACCCCAGTGACACCGACGGGGACATCAAGGAGCCCTTTGACTGCTGAAGTGAAGGGGGTCCACCAAGTGGGGTCCGAGCCAAGATCTCATCTGTACCCCCCCCCACCACCACCACCACCGGATGTAACGGAGCTAATTGCAAATTTCTCAGTGAAGATGAGGAGAAGACGCTGCAGCAAAGGATTCAAGAGTGATGTCTGTCTTTGCTTTTCAGAGGAAAAGGACACTAGGACACTAGGACGAAGATAAAATTCAGTTCTGTTAATGCAATTTTTCCTACTTTTTATTCATAAACGAGTATTACTTTAAAAAAATGACTGTGATTATTATTCATGGCATACACTGTGAATGTTTCAGACAGCAGCTGTTTATTAGTCATGCTGCCATTAGGTTTCCTGTTTTATTTGCAGACATTCGTCAAAAGTTTCACTGAATCTGCTTCTGAAAAACATGTTTTACAGTTACAAGACAATGGTTCATTTTAAAGGATAGCAGGTTTACAGATGGTCTGGATCCTCTCTTTATTAATAATAAACTTTAAGCATTGTTTTTCTGAGCTCGTTCTGCCACTTTTTAACAACAGCCCCTTTAAAAATACATTTACCCATTTTATCAGGGTGAAAAACACAAATCCATCAATCTAAAGTGGAACCATTGTGGTTTGTTTTGAGCCAGCAGCTGCTAATGTCTGTCTGTCGGAGTCACATCCGTCCCTGATGCAGAAATCCAACTGTCAGGAAACATATGAGGAAATAGATGTCATTTAAAGCTCTGCTGAAACACAGATATTTGTCTCCTCCAACTGCTCTAAATGATGCCTCGCTGCATGAAGCAGCAGATGGGACAGGTGTGCGCTGCAGTCCTGTACATTTGTGTAACAGCTGAGGGCCTCAGTAGAATACATGAAAGCTGGAGAAGCAGTAAAAGATTTGTTCCTATGTAGTTCAGCGGCCGTGAGAGCTCAACACACTGCAGCTGAAGAAAACACATTCAAGTGCACAAACATGAAGAAATCAATTTAACAGTACATGCACAGAAACAAAAGAATGAAAATAATATCATGTGCAGGAAATACTGACAGCACAGCCAAATACAGGCTTCCAAAAAACTGGTTCAACAAGATTTTATTCATCCCATGTGCAGAAAAGCCACAGCTTGGTTTCACAGCTCAGCATTTTATCTTAAACCTACGGAGCCCCGAAAGTGCCACGAAGAAAAAAAAAATATATCGAGATACTAAAACATGCACACCAGATACAAAAAAATGTGTACAAGATACTAAAATGTGCACACGAGATACTAAATCGAGCGCACGAGATACTAAAACATATAAATAAGTCTGCGTAGTCCTTCGGTCGGCTGAGCCTATTGTTCTCCTGCTGATGATCATCCCGTGTCTCAGGGCAAGAGCAACAAGAATGCCATTATATGACATTCAGAAGTGAAAATAAAAGTTAATTAGCTGAGCTGTTTGCATGCCTAGTTGTCCTTTTCCAGAATGATTTACACTCACAATATAATCAAATTAACTAACCAATACTTGAAGTAGGTGTACTTGTAGGTGTAGTACTTCAACGCTTCAACGGAGCCCGGCTGTCTCTTGTGTTGCCGCCTGTTTGTGTAAATGAACCAGTTAATTAAATCAAGTGCACGATTTAGCTTAAACGTGTGCACATTTTAGTATCTCGTGTGCACAATATAGTTTTTTTTCTTCATGGCACTTTAGGGGCTCCGTACCGTATAAACCTGTTCTTACTTTTTTGCAGCTTTTCTTTGCTTTTGCCAAATGAACTAAGCTTTAAATTTCACTTTTAACAGTTTTTGTGCTTATAGGAGGCATGTCAAATATTTAACACTCAGAAATTAAGGCTCTGGGTGGACACTTGTCTCATGAAGCTCTTTACTTGCCACGCGTACCTTATCTAACCCCTGCAATCGCTGCACAGATCTTGCAGTGGAAACACAACAGATTTGGGATGAGACATAATTACCTTCTCTCCTTTGTTTGGCCCAATTAGTGAATTTTACACAAACTCCGAAGATCAGGAAGGAAATCCTGCGTCTTAGTTTTCACCCCTTAAAGCTTCCTAACAAGTCGTTGGCCCCCAAAATTATGTCTGGGATGGCAACTTTGGTACCTAATGAGCTGAGGAAGTGTTGTGTAAGCAAGCTCAGCAAGGCTGTGTTTGGTGTGGCGAGAGGTTCTCACTTCATGGCCTTAATCCACTTTAATACCCCGCTGCCAGTTTCCTCTGGAGCTAACAGGTGTGGGAGGTACTTTCGATTTTCAGCCAGGAGGAAGTCATATTAAAGTATACACACAGTGGCAGATGGTGGGAGCGTGTGTGCAGGTCATGGGAGTGGGCTTGTGACCACAGGGCTGTTATATCCAAAAGCAGTTTGAATTATATGTTTCAACAGGTACAGCTGATGTCTGAACGGTGCACAGTGGCACTTACACCTGATTAGACTATATATGGTGCACAGTGGGCAGGAAGGGAAGTCAGCCAAGGTAAACGCACTGATTACCATCAGTTTGAGCATGCCCTCTTTAACTGAGTCCTCGCCCAGAGGAGATGATTAGGAAAAGACCCTGGGTAAGACGCTCAGCTCCTCGTGGAGTCAGTTTCCCTCCGAAAACAAAGAAAAACTTTCACAGAACTATTTTACCCAGACAGACTAAATGATTAATTTATTTTTAAATATTTCCATCAGAAGTTTTGAGATTAAATTTCCATCCTTCTGAGAATGAGCTATGTGTGCCTGCCAGCGTCTGCCGTTTAGGTCGTTTAGGATCAAATTGAGCTCTGTGCCATACGTCCAAGTCTGATGCAGATGGAACCAGGCCTTGATTTCAGCTCCTGACTGATGCTGTTTGCTGTTTGCATTCAATGAGCAGATCAACAAAGTCGTGTTATGTTCAAAACATTTATCACATTCATCATCACACAAGACTCAATGTGACATTTGTTAAAAGTGTTCGTCTAATCTCGAACTACCCCTCTCTCTTGTTAATCCTGTTTTACAAGCTGAAAACCACAGATGATTTCCTGTGAGACGTTCAAAAATGACATGAAAGCGGGGAACGCACTGCGACTGAACTGATCAAACCTCATATTCCTATTTATGGTTTTAGCTGCGAACGGCTGAATAAATCACGGCGGCAGAACACGTGGAGATACATCTCACACGGACAGACAGAACACATTATACGTGTGTCAGCACGTGAGCGAGGCTTTCATTGTCTTGGCGTGTAGCTGAGCCTCGCCTCTGCTGAACATGACAGTTTCATTTTCTCCTGTTGACCTTTTCATACAACACGTTCACTGATAAGCTCAGGTGGAATCCACACTCACGCGCCTGCTATCCCAGCCTTTACTCCCTGCACTCATCCCTCCTCAATGAATACCTTTGTGCACGTGTACATCGGTCCATAAACACACAAAGTGATAACTGCACCATCCACAAAAAGGCCTGCTGTACTTGTGTGTTTGTGACTGATTGTGCACCTTGGAGACATGACATACTATTTTCTAAACCCGTCTCTGTACTTGCATCATGTGTTCCCTTAATCTACTTCAAACTAATAAAATCTAATAAAAGTGCAAACAGGGAAACAATCAATGCAGCCAAATTGTGCTCCACAAGAAAGGGGGGCAGCATTTCACATGCACCTTGGAGTATAATGGAACCGTAGAGATAAATAAAGAGGGTTTGCATTGCATTGTGTTATGGACTGCTTGATCCCATCAGAGGGTCCGGGATTCAAGCACTGGGTCGTACGGCAGAGCTGGGGGAGAATTTAACCTCTTAACCCAAAACCAAACCCCTTCAAGTCTTAATTATACAGGATTCAAAGCATTTCTTCAATAGAAAGTAGTTCCACTGCAACGTTTCACAGTGAGGTTTGTTGAATTTCCGCAGATATCTCAAAAATTTGGACAAATAAGCTAAAATGATCGACTCAGCTTGAGGTGAGCGGGAGATGCGCTTTGATTTGGGTGAACTAAGCCCCAAAAAGCACACCGAAGAAGTGACAGCCGGCCAAAATGTGTGCGCTTGGTCTCGAAAAATGTCCTCACTGTCAAGGTTTACGTCTCAAATTGATTACCATATAAATGCAAGAGAATACACACACGCAGCCGATGTTTTAAAATCTTCTATTGTCAGCTCAGTATTTATGAGACAAACCTTGGAGACGAGCAGCCAGGACAAATGGAGCAGACCTTGCTCGTGTATGAAAATGTATGAGTGAGTCAGAGCGACGCGCGCGCACACACACACACACACACACACACACACACACACACACACACTGCTAAGTACTTCCTTGTTTCTGGTCGATCTATGTGTGCAGGTGTGCAAAAGCACTTCAGTGCAGCAGGTGGTTAACGCCGCATCCGAGAGGAAAACACACACATTGTCCCCATAAATAAACAAATGTAATATTTCCCTCTTGATCAGATTTGGAGACACCGAACGTCTGAGACTTGTTAACTGGCCGTTCTGATTGCGATGAACGAAGCAGCCAATCCCACCAACGTAAGAAACACAGCAGCTCAGTGTCTGCAGGCGGCGTAATCAAAGACAGCAGCACTCACAATCACACAGTAAAAGGAAAGTTTTACTGTTTGCATGTAGCCTGTATGTTTTAATACGCTGTGATTTTTATTTCCTGGTAAGCTGGTGACATTTTCACAGCAGCCATCAGATGTGAGCCTCTGCAGGATTCCTCTCCTCTCCTATTGTGAGCAGCCTGGTGATGTAAAAGCATGTGTCCACATTAAGCCCAAAGTCATTTTCTGTACTGGACACCGGTGATGTGTGGCTGTCCTTTGCACATTAAGGCTGCAGAGATGCATGTTTATGGAAAGTTACTGAGTTTGTTGTCGCTTTTCATTTGTGCCCATCAAAGGAAAGAGTAAGAGGGGGAGGAAGGAAAAGGAGGTGCATTAAAGAGCTGCAGAATGATGAACTCTTTTGTGGTGACTGTGATGAACAATGAAAAATAACCATGAAGCATTTTGGTTTATTTTTAGTTTCCATTTGTATGTGAACCTAAATAACTGTGAGCTTTGGACTGTGCATGGTTCTGCCAACCACTGCAACCTAACATAAGAAGAAGAAATCCCTTTATTAGTCACAATTAACACTGTGAGGCGACAGTGTTACCACCTGTCCCACCGCGCCACCCGTTACGACCTGTGAGCAGCTGATATAGCCCAAAGGTTTGTGGTAATCAGTTCTCTGGACCTAACCACAAATCACTTCTTTAGTACTATGTGTGACAGCAGGGGGTGAAATGAAAGTGAACTGTGTACTGTGCAGAATCCATCATAGATTAAACCCTCAGCCAGCTCAACTGACCTGAGTTCTCACTCCCAGTTTGTCTAATATCAATGTTTTGTCACTCAGCTGCCTTCAGCATCTGTGTGAGATGCACCGGCAGCATCAACCCGAGCGTATAGAGGGCGCATAAAGAGCCTGTGTAGGGAGGAGGAGTGGATGGGTGGATCAAAAACAGGACTTTCAGCCAGGAGACCAGGGATGATGTCACGCTGGAAGGCAAACATGCAGGAGACTGTTTTCTGATGGTGTGGTGGCATCTGCAGTTTTCTGTGCAGTGGTCTGCTGGGGCTGTGGCAGCTCTGAGCTGGCTCTGTCCTGGACTGCCCTCTGGACGCCATCGAGGAGGCGCGAGAGGAGGACGTTAGCCAAGCTGACATCAATCATGGAGAACCCATCCCTCCCCCTGCATGAGACGGTGGGGGCCAGTGACAGACTGCTGCATCGTCTCTGTGAGGAGGAACGCTACCGCTGGTGCTTCGTTCTAGCCGCTGTCGAAGAGTTTAACTCCAGCATCATCTAACATTTAACTTCAACATGATTCAGCACAGCACTGTCAAATCCTACTGCTGGCACTGCTGTGGAGTCTCCCTCTTTATTCCTGCTATTATTGCTGCCTGTCACAACTTCATGTCCCCAGCGTGGATCAATCGTTGACTTATTTTAACTTGTGTATGAAGTTTACCTACAGTTAACAGTTGACTTACATTTGTAAATGTACTTCAAGTCAAACCTAACCAAGTAGTTTTGTTGCCTAAATCTAACCAAACTGCGACTGTTCCTGGCAGACTCATACAGACGTTAAAGGGCACCGTGTGCATCTGTACGAGGCGTCGACGGGTGTGACAACATGTAATTGGTATCTGACGACCTGGGAATGAGAATGGGTGACATAATAATATCGGCAGCAGAGGAGGAAGGAAGCAGATTTTGGTACACAGAGCCAACTCGTAAGCCTGACTTGTCGATTAATCACTGCTTGAATTAGTTTTGTGGTTGTTTCATTTTGCTGCTAATACACTCCATACAGGAAAGTCATTGTGTGTGTGTGTGTGTGTGTGTGTGTGTGTGTGTGTGTGTGTGTGTGTGTGTGTGTGTGTGTGTGTGTGTGTGTGTGTGTGGAGAAGCTGGTCATCTTTTCCATCTCTCACACTGACAAAGGTCTCTTAAAAAGAGACGGATGGCAGCGCGCTATACAGCCATTTATCACAGAAAACAAACACAGACACACATAAAGAGCAAAAAGCTATTAGAAATGTTTCTCTGATCTTTAGTGTAATGGCTCCAGCTTCAGTAATGACACTGAATCACCTCAGACAGGCAGTGAAAGAGGTTTTAAAAACAGCTCTTTTTCTTCATTTTGTCCTGCTCCTCCTGCGATGTGATGGGGCACGAGTTTTCTGCTCACACTGTATCCTGCAGGAGTAATAGGTGGAGACAGTCTGCTACATTTTCAAAATAAAACCCCCTGTGAGTCTAATCTGCAAACAACAAACACAATATACTGTAGATATAAAAAACAAAACAACCATTTAACCATACAGCCTTCTTGCAAATGGTCGAAGCACACATATCAAGGAAAAATGATCAAATCAGCAACATCAGGCCGGCTCGACACGCCACACATGCCGCAGAGACGCATTACTTTGGAGCAAATAATTCACGCCACTGTAGATGATAAACCAATACGCCGTGTCAGCGCGAACAGTGACTCTTGCCTCAAAATGACCTTTTGTTATCAGACCTTTTCACTGCTTTGACAAATGTGGAAAAGGTCTGATATTCACACTCGTCGTACCCCTGTAATCTTCATCGAACACGTGTTCAGCTCAGCATCCTTTATGAGCCTGCGCTGTTTGATTAAAGGCTCCAAGCAAGGTTACGCTGTTGTATGGTTCCTCCTCCCCCCGATATCCTCCAGCACCCTTCACTCTTAACCTCCTGTGCATTATGTAATCACTGAATTGCACTGAATAGTATTTCAAAGAAGCCCATTGCTGTTGTGAAAAGCACATTTTCTCCATTCACAACAGAGACTATATGCCTCAACAGCCAACATAACACTCTGCTTTCAGAACTCAACAATGGGGCATTGAAAGGACTAAATGCTATATCCATTCTATAATTTCACTCTCTAATTGAATTTTTAAACATATGTGGCTGCACAAAGCCCCGTAAGAAGCACTAATCCTTTCATTCACTTTGAAATAACTGTTTTCTTTGTGGTAAATATCCAGCAAGCTTAATCCTGTCAGGGCTAAGAAATGTAGCAATGGATGATCGAGCAGCACTTTTCTTTTAACCTTCATTTGCCCCAGGAAACGTTGCGCTGATTCTCAGACTGATTTGACGCTCTTTGAATTTTTTTCTTTCTCTTTTTTTTGCTTGTTTGTTTAACTTGGTAGTCCCACCGAGATGAGAGATGAGACCTTTTTTCAGAGCAGACTTGGCCTAGAAAGCAACATCAAGACAAATGCAAAATGACGCAGGCAGACGTGCGCCACAGTAACCACAGGAAGTGACGACAAGACGTTATGAGCAGCGCCGAGGAGGAGGAGATCCAGGATTAAAGTGAAGGAGCGAAAATGATATCCACAGAATAAAAACAGGCATGTTATCAAACAATAAACCCCTTGAAATATTCTATGTAGTCTCTCATGTTGTTGGGTGGCACGGTGGAAACACTGTCGCCTCCGGTGGCTACTGCCCCTTATCTCGAGAGGAAAGGGGCCTTTCTGTGTGGAGTTTGATGTTCTCCCCGTGTTCACCCGGGGAATGAAACCCCCCTCTAAAAAAACATGGATGAAGATCACCACCTGACCAATGGCGCCGGTCGGCTGGCAGCCCACCGCTCCTGGTCTGCCGCAGAGGAAGGACGACCGGGATGGGTTAAAAGCGGAGAGGAAATTTCACCAAGCATGGCGCGTGTGTGTGTGCATGCACTGTGTGGTGTGACAATAAAGGCTTCTTCTTCTTCTTCTTCTTCTTCTTCTTCTTCTTCTTCTTCTTCTGTGATTTATATATATGTTTGCAGTGTTTGTATTGTTGTCACTGGCGAGGCTGTGGCCCAGGAGGTTACTTAACAGAGGGTCGGTGGTTCGATCCCTGGCCTCAGCAGTCTACATGTCGAAGTATCTTTGGGTAACATACTGAACCCCAAATTGCCCCTTGATGCTGTGCGTCGGCGTGTACGTGTGTGTGAAAGGTTAAAAGCTCGTAATGAGCTGGTGGCCTTGCCAGTTTATGACTGTGTGAAACGGTGAATGCAGACTTGTGTTGTACAAGCACTTTGAGTGGTCGTCAGGCTAGAAAAGAGTTCTATAAACACAGTCTGTTTACCGTTTTTCTCTGTAAACGTTGCTTTGTGTTGTATGTGCACAACAGTAAGCGCCTTGTGATGCAAGACAGAGACACTGCGGTGCCTGGAGGAAGCGCCGAGGTTGCCCCGAGATTTGTTCTATTCCATTATTTGATTATTCATTTTTAACATTAACAAAATGGACACGACTGTAATTGTAAAAAGTTTAGGAGCCACTGCACCAGAAAGATTTCCTTCCACAGAAAAGCAGGTGGAGATTTAGCACCAAATCTAAAACTCATAGTTTTGGTTTTGCCAGATATTTGCTGTTTGATTCGATCTCATTAACCTGATTTCCAGCCACAGTCACGCTTTGATGAGCCCACTGTAAACGACCAGCTAAGCACCAAACAGCAGCACACAACCTTTTTGCCACGTTAGCTAACATCAACGATTTTCTAAGCTGATAATGAGCTTCTAGCTTTATTGTGGAGTTACTCTACCTGGAAGTGTCAGCAAACTCATTCAGAGCCTCACTTTCATACTTGAATCTCTCTGTTAATGCAGGATAAGAAGGTGTCACAAAGCTGAGTTTTTATGAACTAGATCAAACTATCTCTAACCCTATAATATATTTCATTAAGTAAATTGACACAATGTTGCGTTTAAGAAACCTGACGTACATCAAAATGACTTGAATGTGTGGAAAGCAGTCGAGAACAAAAGAAAGAGTCCTCTGCATTGGATGAAGAGGCAACAAACAACGTCTTCCCAACGAACAGGTCAGTGGTAGATTTGAGAAACATCCTGGAAAGACATCAGACAACAGAAGAAATAAAAACTGGCTTATAGGAGAAGATCTTCCCTCCAAACAGGTGGTGGTTTTGTGAATGAATTTCCCCTGAGCCAGCCCGAGGAGCGAGTCCAACTTTGCATAAATGTCGAGCAGGTGGAGGGGTTTCAGGGAATCGACTACCTTGAGAAGCAGATCTGCAACAAACAGGAATTCTCTCAAGCTAATCCTGCCGGTGAAAAGGCCCGCTTCAGACCCGCGTCAGTATGCATGAACCTTTTCTCTCTGAAAATACTCAGTGGTGCTGTAACGAGGGAGCATCAGCCACCTCAGGAGGACCTCTCTCAGCCATGGATGTGATGATGTATCGTCATCTGCATCACAAGCGGAAAGTGCCGAGCATCCCGAACTTACTCCAGCAAACTGCTGAAAGTAGGACAAAGAGAGCGAAGCCATATCTTTGTGCTGCTTGTCACTGCTGTCTGTGGGCTGCACAGAGACCACCGAGGCCCCTCCAGGTTTCACACAGGTGAAAAATACTCCTTAAATTGAAGGCTGTGACTTGACCCATATGCGAGCTTTAATGATGCCCCAACTGTTGTCCCACATTTCTGTGATTCATCAGTTTTAATGGTAATTCTTGAATATTCATTTCCTTTCATTTCATTTTCACCTTTCACTCTCAAACATGAACCAAAATAGGCAATTTTAGGCAGAGCCCTGAGTCATTTTGTCCAAGTGGACGAGGATTTTGTAACTGAAATCTTTACATATAAACCTGTGACAGTTGATCTTCCACAGTTGTGTTACTCTTTGGTCCAGTCCACCAAAACAAGGCATCAGTATATATTGAATATTGTCATACTTCATCAGATGTATCAGAGTATGAGCATCTAAATCCATGCCAACCCCTTCTTTATTCATTCTGAATGAAACAGCACTGACAAAAGTTTTCATTTTGTTTTGCACATTTTCTTCTTTTGTTTTTCTTAATCTGCTGTTTCAGATAACAGGACATCAAGCTCAGCTCTGCGAACTTCATCTCTTTGCTCTTAAAGGTGGCATTCATCAAGTTACCACATGGGATTTATAGCAAATTTGTTTTATTATAGCCTCACTGTAAATTCATGGAAAAACGCCTTCACACAAGTTGGGAGAACGTGTTGTTAATGAGCGCTGATGGGAGTATGGGAAGCATGTGTGATCCACAGCCAATGTGATGAGATTTTAATTAGGTTAATCATATCATTGTTGTTGTTCTGGCATTCTAACAAAACCTCATGGAACAAATGTGCTTCGCCAAATTCACATCAGTCGGCATGAAATCACAATCTCCAGACAGCTGGGGAAAATATCAAGGGCTCTTTAACTGAGCTTACAGCGCAGTGAATTAAAAACATTTAAATAATAATTACACTGTGAGCTGATGAGGAGACACTGATGTCTTCTTTTGAGGTCACTTTTTTATTGACGCATAAATCAAGATGGTCAAACCGTCTCAACAAGATCTCCAGATAATTAAGTCAATGTCAATGTCACAGTAACGAAGCTAGGGATCACTCTCTGGGCTGATCCGGGTGCACTTTAATGGATCGGCAATGGCTAAAGATAAGATAAGATAAGATAAGATAAGATAAGATAAGATAATAAGATAATAACCCAGGACCTTCTAGCTGTGAGGCGACAGTGCTACCACTGTAACGTCCTTTTTTGTGTTTTGTCCACCTCCGCCTGTGAGAGCTGCAGCGCTGCTGCTTTACCACACCTGGATTCTACAGTGCAGCATTTCACTGGACATGAGAGAGAAAATCAGTGTGTGTGAATGTGAAAAATGATTTGGATGGATCTTGACTGTTCAGATTCTGAGCTTGAGAAAAAGACTTCCTAAGTCACAACTGTAAAGATCAGCGGACTAAACATTCAGCCTGCAGCCTTCACATTTAGCCACTGACTCTCTTTCACTGGTTAACGGCAGCGGGTCGAATCAGCTGCTAATTCTGAGTAAAATGAGGCAGAAATAAACTCGTCTCTTACTGTAAGTGTTCTCTGCAGCTGATGAAGATCTTTTGCGAGGACTAATGCCCCCCCACCATCAGAAAAAAGCTGAAAGATGACAGAAACACGTCAGCGTTCGGACTCGACTCTGCTCTGGTGGTTAAAAGTTGCATGAGAGATTTATTTTTCACTCCGGAGGAATCAGATGTTTCTCTGTTGTTTTCTTGTGAAGAAAATAAAACTTCTGCTTCTAAAGATTTTTTGAACAAAACAAAAAGAAGAAATCCAAAATGCTGAAGTCCCTGAAGGGAAGCTCGGAGCGGTACCTTTTACCAGAAACCTGCCTGTCAGTCGAACGTCTTTGATGCAGATTTTTTGGTTAAAAAGCTGTTTGAATTCCCTCATTGGCTGATTATTGCAATGTAGCACAGAATCTAGGTCAGATCTGCTCTTGTCAGACAAATCACTGCAGGCCTTTTCCCTGCTGTGCATCAGCTGCCAAATCAAGAGACTCTCTGTTACAACCCTGAAAGTTTCAGACCAAAGATTAACCGCCTTCGACTGCCCAGCCCGACCTCCGGTGCTCCCATTCTGCTGAACGGTATCACCTCCAAACCACATGTGAGCACGCTTCACTCCCTCGCCGTGTCAAACAGACACTTCAATGCCTGTCATCCTCCAAAACCTCTTAAAAAAGAACTTATAGAGAAACACAACCGTGTAATGCCGGATACCATTATTCTTTAAGTCCCTTACAAATGTTACTTTTACTGCTGTCAGTCATTAAACATAGTTATTAACATCAGCCAAGAAAATAAGCAACTATGTAACCATGTATTCATATAATCTATGTGTCTATGCCACAGTGTGTTCAGTGATAACACAGCACATGAGGCTACGTCAGATCACTGGTTTGCCACAATACTATTTGTTGTTTGTTACTTAAATAATTTAATATTCTCAGATTCACTACCGTTGGATTCTCGTGCCATTACATTTCATGACTCATTTTTAATGATGTTGAAAATTTGCCAAAATACTTCGAGGGCATGGAAAAACTAATTTTCCGGTTCGGTATTTTTTAAGCATTTCCAAGTGTGCAGGAAGCCTCTGTGACGAAATGCTAACTGTCTGTAAATAGTTGTGCACCAGTCATCCTTTTATATCCTGTTGTGATTGTTGACGTTATACTGAACTGATGGATATGCTCAAGGATAAAGTGTGTGTGTGTGTGTGTGTGTGTGTGTGTGTGTGTGTATGTGTGCGTCCTGCCAACAGTGAAGGATACTATATGTTCAGTCCTTTACGATGTGAACGCATCGCTTCGGGCTGATATTAAGGGCGACGGTGAGCAATCAAAATTGAGTAAAGGTGAGCAGTGAAGTTAAAGGTCGGGGCTGCTGCTGGCCGAATTCATTCATTCCCTACCTCGCTCTGCCTCTCTCTCTCTCTCCCCCCTCCACCCAGATGCTGTAGCCTTCATCAGACAGACCCACACAGTGTACTACACCTTTAACCTCTCTTCCTCTTCCCATTAGACACACACAAATACACACTTTCAGATAAGTGTGCACCAGAGATGAAGGAAACCTTGTCCTTGAGAAATTTCTCAGATCAGGATGAAAGCATTTTGGTTTCTTTCCTAACCAGCTTGATCATTTGCCAAAAGGTCTTCCCTGTCCAGGTGAGCGGTGCTTCTCATCCTTTCTTCACCTTGATGCTACACTCTGTCAATGTGTGTGTGTGTGTGTGTGTGTGTGTGTGTGAGAGAGAGAGAGAAATTTATGATATTACTCATCCCTGAAATAAAAAGTAAGCTGAACACTTGGTCTGAACGCACCGTCTTCACCATCTGCTGCTCGGAGGTGAGGCTGCCTGTCGAGGTGTGTTTGGAAGCAGACTCAGAAAGCGTAGAAATCAGCCTTCTGTGCAGAGCTGTGGACGTCTCTCACGTTAGGGTTAAAAGTGCAATGCGTGAGGCTAACAGGTAGAGCTGCTCAGGTGTGACTGATCACAGCCTCAAACTGAGACATAACAGGTTCAGCGTAAATGAAAAGAGTGTGCAGTGAAATGTGGGATTTAATCCAGCATCATCATTGCATAAATAGATTGAATCCAGGACACGCAGCACATACGTCTGCACAGCATTAACGCAGCAGTGATGGAGTCTCTCATTCGAAATTAATGACCTTCTGCTTGAGAGCAACACTTGCAGTTACTTCAGTGCGACCAGCGAGGCAGCAGTCATGCAAAGGTGAACTCAGAAACACTGGTGCATCTGTTCCATCTCTTTTTTATTGGAAATGCAGTCAAATTTCCTCATTTCAAATCCATGAACGTCCCAGTAAGTGTTAAATAAAAGGTGATGATGCTTCTACAGCTGACTGGGTCCCAAATATCCATCCATCACATCAGCTGTGATTAAGTGCCGCAAACAAGCTTCTTACCAGTGCACATTCCCAAATGTGAGCCCCATATCCTGAGAATTACAGTTATATGGGACAATTCATGGACCTTGACCGACATTCCTTCCCACTGTAGGAAGTACTGTTGGAAGTTTTGTGGCCTGGGTGTGATGTTCGGTCTGTCTTCGATGCAGGAGAAACGTCTAGTCATCTGTCTTTTTATTAAGTCTAACCACTAACTGCTCCCACACGCAGCTGAACGTCAACCGATTATCGATTAAAGAGCGGAAATCACTGCATTTGGTTTTCATTTATGTTTTACACAGTGTAGAACAGGCTCCCTCAAAGCCGTAAACCACTTTCAGATCCTCACCTGGACCTTCGCAGTACCTTTCCACAGAGTGTCTCACACACACACACACACACCCACACACACACACACACACACACACACACACACACAGCTTTTCCCATGGAGTGATTAGTAGCTGAAAGTCCCCCAGAGCCCGCCTGGGCTCGTTAACACCTCGTTTTCTTCTCGTTAGGATGAGATCAAAGACGGGGGGGTGGTGGTGGTGGTGGTGGGGGGGGTAATTAACGAGGTTCACACACCACTGTAGGCTACTGCGCAGCCCCAATCCCTGCACAACCTCAACACACATACACTTTCACACATTTAACTCACTCTCTCAGCACTGATTCACGCACACACAAACACACAAAAGCCAAACAGTGGACGTAGGATGTACAGCAGGGTTAATCTGTGTGATTTACTTTGGATGTGAGGAGGATACAGAATTAAAGTTTCTCTCTGTACCACACAAATCGGACAAATATAGTACAGAATTTTTCGTAGATGGTGTGCGTCTATGCGCAGTAGCATTATTAAATGGTTCCTAATCTCTGGGTCTGGATCCTCTGAGGGTTTCCAAATTAAATCTCAGGGGTCCCGAGATGAATAAGGGAAGGAATGATAAAAACTTTTCCTGACTTCTCTAATCTTTGCTTTTGTATTGTGATCATTCTCCTCTTCGGGCCTCTGAAATACCTTCAGTTGAGAAGTTCCTGACAGAAAGCGAGAGCACAGTAAAGCCATAACCATGATCAGCTCTGCTTCGACATCCAGCCTCTGCTCAGTGACACTAACATGAGGCTCAGCAGTTTGTTTCAGTAAGGAATATTAAGAAACATGCAGAATTTCAATTCAAACTCAGTATTGATCACTCTGGAAAATGAGAGCACGGAGGTCGGCTCTCTCCTCCTCTGTCTCTCAGGCTGTAATCGAGCATCTGCAGGCCTGCCTGAGAAACACAGCCCTCATTCGTCTGAGTCCGTCTGAGCGCCGACGCTGAGGACTCAGTGCAGGGTCAGCGGAAAAGAGCAACTTAGCGGCAGCCAATCAAGTGCGTGGTCCAGGTTTGGTACAGCTGTTTTATACATCCAGAGGTGTAAAATCCTTCCTCGTAGTATCATAAACTGCTGTGCAGAGTTTTGGCATTTGTTACTCGAACTGAACTTCCTGGATTTCACCCAGATGTGTCATCTCACTGCGTCGTTCAGGCACAGGTTGTTCTGTTTTTTAAGGCTGGGCGGCTGTTGGTCTGAACACACACTTATCCACTTATCCACTGTACGCCCCCCCCACACACACACATCCCTCGCTCATTAAGTAGGCTGTCATGCATATGTTAATTTCCTGTCACACACTAATTTATTTCAACATGACCAAACAGCATAGCAGCACGCAACAAGCTGTGTGTGTGTGCGTGCGTGCGTGCGTGCGTGCGTGCGTGCGTGCGTGCGTGCGTGTGTGTGTGTGTGTGTGTGTAGGTTAGTCAGTGAAAGATGGGTTAACAGGAAGGGAAGGGGATTTTAACAGAGCAGTTAACGAACCACACGCAGGTAACGATTCGAGTATGAACAACCTGCCAACGAGTTGATGAGGACAGAAGCAGGAGGAAATACCAGCAAAGGGTAGCACGGTGGCACAAGTGGTAACACTGTCGCCACAGCTAGAAGGTCCCTGGTTCGAATCCCGCTGTGGGCGCTGGTGGCGTGTCCTCCACCATGCCTTGGTGCCTGCTGCTCGAGGAAAAAGGGGCCTTTCTGTGTGGAGTTTGCATGTTCTCCCCGTGTTCACCCGGGGTTTCCTCCGTAATAACCCCCACTAAAAACATGCAAGAAGATCACCACCTGACCAATGGTGACAAAGAAGTGCTGGTCCCCGGGCGCGGGCGTCAGCGTTGCCTGGCAGCTGGCAGCCCGCTCCTGGTCTGCCGCGGAGGATCGACAGATCGAGGATGGGTCAAATGCGGAAAAAACTAATTTCACGGAAAGCATGGCATGTAGTGCAACTAACACCTTGTGATATGTGATTAATAAAGTACGTTTCTTCTTCTCAAAGCAGCACCGTCTGTATATTTTAACACTGTCGCTAATAACCACAACACACAACTGGATAAGAAAAATGTTATTTGTAAATGTTATTTCTTGGATGTCTGTGAAGGTTTGCAGTAATCCAGGTCAGGGTCGTCCCTGAATTCAGGGCAGATGTACTTGGTTGCAGATACTTTGAAGTATTTCACCTCCCCTCTAAGAGGCTCCTTCAGCTCTGGATACTTTACACATTTAACATACAAACAGCTATGAAATTCTACTAATATCTGCTCAGAAAAATGTTACTTGAACCGATTTTCTGAGGATTTTTCTCCATTTCTGCCACAGTTCTAATGAGTAAGGTGAGGATGGGCAGGTGGAGTTAAAGTTACCTTAAATTAGAGTTGAACTAATCAGGCTTGCATCTTATGACCGTGCAGACAGTCAGACAATCCCAAAGGGCCGAGGCGGGAATAAGCAGGTAGCAGGTGATACAAAGACTTGAGGCAGGTGACAGGTGAATATGTTTCATGGCTTCACACAAAAGCATAAGGCAACACTGACAATCTGGCAGCTACAGAGAGGAAAGCAGGACTATATAAACACTGACGGCTAATGAGAACTTGAAAGCAGGTGTGCAGGCAGGTCGCTGTGCGGCAGAGGAAAGAAAACAACGAGGAGAAAAAGTGAGGAGGCGAAGCTCCACTACAAGACCTTGAGAGATCTCCCACCAGATCCCACCACCACCAGGAGGAGCAGCACGCAGCTGCCTTCCAACCAGCAACAAGTCGTTTTGCCATTTCCTCCCGTCAAAAAGGCCCATTATGTTCACTGGTTTCATGACCGAGCGCAAGGTTTCAGTAAAGTAACACAATGAGAGAGCGAGGGAGGCGTAGAAAGAGGTAGAAATAAAGAGAGAGAGAGCGATTAGACTCTATTTAATGATCTGCTTAAATGCTGATTAACGTCTTTATTCATCTCTGAACCCTTTTTATGTTGCTAATTTTGTTTTCATTACGCTAATATGATTAATTGAAACTGACAAAGGTGGAGGATAAACATTGACTTTTTTTTTACTTTAAGTTTTATGTAACGTAACACACGTCTGCCCCTCCTCCTCTTTAACAGGCCGTTCTCTGTTAATTAAAACACCAACTGTTGTTGATTTACTTGTTGTTTTTAATCCTCTTAATGTAAGCACTGAGCTGCTGGAACATTATCTGGACTCTGTTCAGCATTTAATTCAGACACACACTCCGGCACACACACACACACACACACACACACACACACACACACACACACACACACACACACACACACACTGCTGCGTCGGTTTCTATGGACATTTGTTTCTTTTTTATCTTTCGGTCGCTGAGTTTCTGGCAGTGTGCAACAGCTGAGCATGAATTTTAGATGAATTTTCAGTTTGCAAATAATTTAATTGAAAGTGGCCGTAAACACTGAAACAAAATGCAGCTGTATTTAATGAACAGTAGCATCTGAGGGCAAATCTGGTGCTCGCCAAACCAAAATAAATGAATGAATCTAATTTGTCAATAAGACCGTGAGTTTAAGTGCAAAGTTTGGCTTTTGATAGCCTCACCACAGATACTGATACTGCTCTCGTTCCCAGATCGTCAAATATTGGCGTTTTTGTCACGACCCTGAATCTACTAGAAAGCCTTTGTAACACGTGGTTAATGCATGAAACCATCCCAGCTTGGTTTGGTGTAGGGAAAGATCAGAGTTTGGGTTAAAATATGTTTAATATGTGACTGAATTTACGATGTAAGTGTTGACTTTGGGTTTCAAATGGGACAGAACCACCTGGTCTCCAGAGGGAAAGTCCTGTGTTTTACCCATCCATGCACCCTGACCTCCTCCATATGTGGACATTTTCACAGTTACAGTGCTTCATCTTGCTCTGAGTGTCTTAAAAATGGGTTTACAGTGGAGTCAGTTGAAAGCTACAGGCTTTAGGTTCATTGCGTCTGTATTAGCTGCTCAGCTGTCAGTATTTGACGCTCTGGTAAAGACAACGGTCTGGAGGAGGAGTCGTCACATAGCAACCCACATTTATACCTGAAGCACACGTTATGATTAACATTATTATTACTGATTTTAATTTACTTCAGACAAAGCTGTCTGCCGTGCCAGATGAATGTAATGTAGCAGAATCATAGGACAGTGATTTACCAGGTAACCTACTGTAGCTTCAGGCACCTGTGCTCAAATCATCATTCGTCTTTGGGAGTGATGCTGTCTTTGGGAGGATAATAACTTTAATAAAACCCAGCTAAATACAATCAAAGGCTGCATATAATCAGTGTTTTAAATGCACCGATCCACAAAGGCTTTGTAGAACTGACTTTTCCTGCCAAACATCTCCTGAAGACGCCTCTTCCTGTCGTGTATATACCTCTTTTTAAGCCTTTCTTTCCTCCCCGCTCTGCGACGGTGCTCCATGAAAGAACACTGTGATGGAAATACCACATGCATATTCAGTGTAACATGTTAAATACCTCCTTCAGTGCACACGCAGCATTCCCTGCGTGACACTAACGTGCCATACACCCCTGTGGTGGTGTGTGTAGGCATGTACGAAACACAAGAGGGGTTCTTGGAGTGTGTGAGGAGGCTGATCCTCGGCAGCGTGTTGTTAGGGAGCTGCCCTGAAGCTACAGGAGCTCAGTTAGACTGCAGCTGTGCACAGATCAGCATGTTGGGGTTTCATATAGCAGCAGAGCTGGTGGTACGTACGCACACACACACACACACACACACACACACACACACACACACACACACACACACACACACGTGTGTGATTCACAAAACAGGGATCTTCAAAGAGGCCCCAGGCTTTCTTGAAGAAGTTTTAGCAGCAACCAAAGAGGTGCCGCGACCCCTAAGGGACTCCAGGGGGTCTTAAAGAAGTTCTGAAGATGTTTCAAAGGTCGTCAAAGACGTGATAAGCTGGGAGCTAAAGAGGCTTTAGGGTGTTTTTGAGTGACTCCTCAAGGTCATTGGCAAGGTGACAGGAGTCAGTGAGGGTCACTGAAGGGTTCATGAGTTTCTTGTGGATTCGGGGGTCTTTTGGGGGTTCAAATCACTGTGGAGGGTCAGAGCTGTTTTAGAGAAGTTTCTTGACAGGCTTCCAACACCACTCAAGAAAGGATTAAGCACCACCCAATGACGCTCCACGACAGTCCAACACTCTGACCTCTGAAACTTCAGGTCAAAGATTTGTCATCTTGTCTCGAGGCACATCTGATGAGAGAGTCATTCGGAAACCAACCGTAAATCAAGTGTAAAGCTTTCAGGTTTTGGTGACGGCAGATGGTGAAAGCAGTCGCGTTGTGTCAGATTTTGTACAAAGGGTCCTTGAGCAGAACCAATGAGCAGGCTCCTGACCTCCTTTACAGGGTTTTTCTTCTTAAAGAGGTTCTAGTCGTCCTTGTGGAAGCTCCCATAGTCGTTGATGGTTGTTCTGGGTTTTAAAGAAGTGGGTTACATGAGTCTTTGAAGTGCTGATGTGGGTCCTTGAGAAGATAGCAGGAGGTCTTCTTCAGTTCAGTTAAATCAGAAAAGATCTTCTGTGTTGGGCTGAATTATCTTCATTCTTCACTCTTAGAAAATGTACAGGGAAAACTATTTTGAATTCACTTTTTGATGGACAGATTACTTCTCACTAAATCCAAATTTTTCCCAGTAACCATGATGAAACACAGTACTTGCGTGTATATTTCGCAGCACATTTGTAGTACTGTCACTGCACAGTATCTTTTTTTTTTTTTTTGCTCACCTGTGAATTCCTGAAACTGGGTGCTGAGTCTGTATTTCACACTGTGCCAGTTTACTGTGCAGCATTTCTCTTCCTCGGCTCCAGTCCACTCCTATAACACACTGTATGAGGAATGTGTTTTGGTGTCGGAGCTTATATGCATTATGAATGGAGCTCGCTGCTTCTAGCTTCTCCTGGGAGGGAAGAGCAGGCTGGAGACTGTGATATGAAGTGAGGTGGTACAGGGAGGAGAGGAGAGGAGAGGACAAAACAAAGAAGGGATGGAGGAATAACGAGAGGAAAAGACAAACAAAGGAGTGAATGACCAAACATGAGAGTCACATGTATGTGTGAGACACAGGTGGATGTGTCAGGTTTGGTGAGATGATTGGATGGTGTACATGTGCTCTGAGGAGAGTGACAAGAAGAACAAAATGAGGAAATATCAAAGCGTTTGCCCTTCTCAGATCTCAAGTCAAGACATTTTTACCATGTTTTGCCATTTCTCAAACAAATCCTGGCTGTGGTGGTACTGGTTTACTGTCACACTGAGGCTGCGTGGATTCTGCTTCTGGATCTCCCCGTCACATAAATCGCTCCCCTCTACGCAGAAACCAACTTCATTAATGTAGTAGGAAAATGTTGAGTTACCTTGTTCAGAGAGGAGACTGTCAACCTGAAGTGAGGGAGGAAGGAGGTGGGCGAATAGGAGTGAGGAGACATAAGGGGAGGACAGCAGGGAATTAAAGGTGGGAGGAATTCATTGATATTCAGTGGAGGACAGGAGGAAGGAAAAGAGAGAGCAGGCAGGAGGGATGAGAAAAGTGTGCATGGGAGGAAGGATGGAGACGGAGGAAGGGTGGAAGGAGGGAAGGGAAGGAAGCAAGGAAGGACGCACGGAAGAATAAAAGCAAGAAGAGGACAAGAGGACACAGTGAAGAGAAAATAAAATGAAATAAAAAACATGCATCTGAAGCACACACACACACACACACACACACACACACACACACATTCACACAATATTTAGCCATACACACTTGAACAGAAACACACACAGATACAACACAATCACACACAAAGACTAAATGGGATTGGTGGTGGAGAGTTGCAGAGGCCAACAGAGCAGCAATTAAACTAAACACCGAGGGTAATGGCACTGTAGTGCACACACACACACGCGCACGCGCACACACACACACACACTTGCTTCTTGCCAGTACAACGCGACGGATCAATAGTAAAGCTGCTTCCTGTTCGCTGTTAAGTGCATTTCTGAGAGAAACAGACTGCAAGCAACAAGTTCCACAGCTGCACTCTTTAAGGATCGCACGCTGCGCTTGATAGATATTTATCTGAACACAGAGGGACGACACAGCTTTGACAGAATAACACCAACGAGAAAACAAAACGAAAAGGAAAAACTACAAACCAAATACTGTTCACCGTGATGGATTCAAAAAGGTGGAGAGGGCGCTCCTCCAACGGGAGCGGGACTCCTGCCAGGACGCCTAAAAGACGGCCATTTATCAGTGCCTCCAAAGAAACGACTCCAGAAGAAGAAGAAGGAGAGAACAAAGTAGTTTTTAAAAATCACTGTCACGCAAAACAGTGCACACCTTTTATTTAAGTCACGTTTAATTGATTAAAAGTGCACATTTTAGTCTCGTCTTTGCTGATTGAGAATGCAGCTCTGCTCTGGTCGGCGGTCTGATGGTGAAACATTCAGATCCTCTTTGATGCCAAATCATTTTGATGCTAACCTGAGGGACCAATAAACAGCATTTTATCTCACCAGATACATCAGGTGGTAAGTTGGCCGCATGCTCGCACTCGGCTGTTCTTTATGATTGCTGCAGGTGTGGCTTTTAGCTCGTTAGCTCGCGCTCTACTGTCAACAGAAACAGAGAGACTTTTTCTAATTTTCTAAATTACTGCTGCATGTTGATAAAGTCACGGTTCAACAATGTTAGAGCCGTCTCGTCATCGTCTCGTCTTAGTCATGGAAAAGAAGGTGGACAAACATATTTAGTCATAGTTTTAAATAATGGAATCAACGCTAATTGGTTTGTAGTCTCTCTCTCTGGGACTTGCTGAAGCATAAACTCCACAGGCAGCCGATATGCTTCATACTACTCTAACAGTCTATTAACTACATATATCCATCGAGGCCTCCAGTCTCTGCCTACAGCGATAGTGAGCAGAGGAAATAAAACATTAATCATCTGATTTAAGCAGTTTGGTGTTCTACCTGTACCCCGTCATGAAGCATGCGTGTTCACTGACATTCGTTTGTAGTCGGCCTCATGACGTTTCTCCAGCTTCAGCCGGCCGTGCTGCTGATGTGAGGACTGTGACGCTGAGGCGGAGGTCGGAGGAGCTGTAGATTGAAGGGCTGAAGCCGGTCGAGCTTTCACAGCACTGATCAGCTCGTATCTGCTGTGCAGGTGGTGTGTAAGAGCGTTTGCAGTGCTACAACACCATGCTATGTTTCTCCTGAGAGAGTAGTTTTTCGCGTGGCTAATCTGGCAATTTTAATCACAAACAAACAGACAATGCTGTCGTTTCTCAGGTGAAGACAGCTTCAACATCAGCATTATGCAGCGGAGAAGAGAAAAGGGAAGAGGAAGCAACAGTGTCTTATGTGGAACACAGACGCAAAAAAAGTCTGCATGCACCGGAGAAATAACAGAGAAATTCATCCAGGACGTCATCCTGTGGACACCATGAACACCCACAGCAAAGACCACTGAGACATGGACAGCTCTGGACCGAAATCTTGGACAAATGGACGGACCAGTGGACAAGTGGATGATACCATGTGTAGGACTCACAAAGCATCTGAAGAAAGTGAAGGCAAAGCAGCGACTTTTTCCACTTGTGTGGTTCTTTTAAGGACAGACACAAGAAGTCCTGCACACGCACGCACACACACGCACACACACACACTCCTTCTCTCTGTACTTGCTGACGTTTGCTGTGACTCCCCTGCTGAGCTGCTTCCTTATTATTCAATTAGAGCAGGAAATTCATCTCAGTGTCTGCAGCAGAGAAAACCTGCTGAACCCCTATTACCTTCAGAAAGAACAGAGGAGTGTGTGTGTGTGTGTGTGTGTGTGTGTGTGTGTGTGTGTGTGTGTGTGTGTGTGTGTGAGAGAGAGAGAGAGAGAGAGAGAGAGAGAGAGGAGGGAGTGTGACAAATTGTGTGTTAGACAGCATAGTGTGTGTATGTGTTTGTGTGATATCACTTGTCTGCAGCTGTGTGTACACTGCAGTGTGTGTTTACTGAGGATTGTATCACATATACAATATACAGTATGATCGTGTGCGTGTGTGTGCGTGTGTGTGTGCATGTGTGCGTGTGTGTGCGTGTGTGCATGTGTGCGTGTGCAGGATTTCTCGTGTCTGTCCTTGTTATGCAGGTTGACTGATTGTAGTGAGTCTTATTTGACGCCCCATGATTCATTTCAGGGCGCAAATAAAGGAAAGGGAGCGTGTATGTGCCAGACACACCCAATGAGCGAGAGAAAAACTGTGCGTGTATGTGTATGTGTGTGTGTGTGTGTGTGTGTGTGTGTGTGTGTGTGTGTGTGTGTGTGTGTGTGTGTGTGTGTGTGTGTGTGTGTCTGGGGCCCTCGTGGACAGACGGATGTAGGAAAGGGGTGATTATTTTTCTCTGTTTAACACCATATTACATGATGGATAACCACATTCACTGGGGCACATGATGGATAGATCTCACACACACACACACACACACACACACACACACACACACACAGAGTGTCAACATAGAAGTCTCTTATGGTACTGTGGTTGTGGGGACTTAATGGCGACGCACAACAGCGACATCTGACTCCATCGACACATCGGCAGCCATTGCTTTGTCTGAGGCGACACCCTGACACACGACCTTACAGATGGATGCACGTCAATACTCAAACTACCTTTTTTTTTTTTGACTGAATGATGCATTTGGTGCGTATGGTGTCAGGTGACCTCTGGATGTGGCTGGCTGCACTTTAGCGCTAATTACAAAGCGAATCGGTCTGAAGTTTGGTGATTGATTTGTTTGCGTGGCACAGCATGAATGCTAAAATTAGCATGCTTTTCTTGCTGTCAGCTGAATTATTAATGCTGTGAGTTAATGTGTTTCTAGCTCAGTGCGAAAATTTTCAAGACAGCAGCAATTAGAACTGACGAGCGACTCTTTAGTGAGTTATTGATAACACAATGGCTTTTAATATATTGAGAAAGTGAGCAAGAAATGCTCAGAATTTATTAAAGAGTGAAGTCTAGTTTTTGCTGACCTCCAGTCGTTTATCTCCTAACCTTGCTGCGGTGGTCTATGGGCTACTCATGGCAGCATCACTTTGGTTGTGGTCACAGGTGATGCTGCATGTCGTCAGAGGTGCAGCAGCCTTGCAGCAGAGTGGGAGGCGACTAGTGATTTGACTTGTGTAAGTCTAAGTTTGATGACTGATTAGTTTGTGTGGCACAGCACAGACGCTAAAAAAGCTTGATTTTCTATTCATCAGTCGAATTATTAATGCTATGACTTAATGTGTTTCTAGCGTGGCACGATGGGACGGAGTGATGTACGACACATCAACCCAGTTCTGACCCAGTTGGTCCTGATATGATTTGGTAAAATCTGACTCTGAACTTCAAATCAGTTCCTTTACATTTACGACAGAACAGTTTGTACACCCTTGCTGAAAAAGCATAAGTTTAATAAACAGATTTGACCACTTTATGTGTACATGTCTGACCGGTGTATGGCCACAGCTGTGAGGAGCTTGGATGTTCAGCAGTGGAAGGAAACGTTGGTCTGTTGGTTGGTCCTCCACTTTGGTCCAGGCTGAAATAAGTCATCAACTCCTGGATGAATTGGCATCAACTTTGGTTCAGATGTTCATGGTCCAGAGGACGGATCCAACAAATGTTAGCATGCTAACATGCTAAACTATGATGGTGAACATGACTGACATTATATCTGCTAAACATCAGAATGTTAGCAACGTCACGATTGGCTCAAAGCACCACTGTGCAGCCTCACAGACGCTCTTGTGTGGCTCTAACTCCTGAATCTCATCCAGACATGAAATGATGCTTTTCAAGGACCAGAAGGTCAACTGTTTGCAGGTGCCCCTTAGAATAAGCTCCCTGCTGACACTACGATTCTGTGGAGGTCTTTAAATCCAAACTGAAAACTCATCTTTTCACCTGCTTATCTTTGATTACCTTGTTCATCACTCTGCTGGCTGGTTTCATGGTGCGTTCTCACCGAAAGCAAAGTGACTTTTTCACATAGTGCAAAGTCAAAGGTTGAACTTGAAATTCACATTCACATTCACATATTTCTGTCAAATGAACAGAGTGAACGAACAAAACACACCAACTTGTATTCATACTTCAACAAGACAGTAGCAGAAAAAGGAAGAAATGAAGAGGAGACATTATCCAAAGTAATTTACAAAGCAATTATTAACACTAACATGCACTAAAAGGTGCCTATCAGCCAAAGTGCAGCAGTGAGTCTCACAGTCTCCGCAGGCAGCAGAATAATATCCACAGGCAAACAAGCTCTGAGTGTGTTGTCTGACTCTGGTACAAGAGCGAATCTGGCAAACCCAAAGCCTCCAAGAGGTCTCATCGGTATTATTCAGCGTACGGGCTGCAGGTTGGCGAGTACAGGACGCATGTACACGTCTGGCATCAGCTTCATGTGTGCAGTCGAGCAGGCAGGTGTGCATTACTGGATGGTCCCAGCAGGGAGGGGAGAACGAGCCGGTTCGTCACCACCAGCACCATCAAGTCGGCGGCAGAGGGCGAGAGTTTCCAGAAGCAGGCGAAATTATTCTGACAATTTCGTAGGAAAATGTGACAATCTTGGTAAAAGTTGGTACATCAGCCAGTGTGTTGCCTTCAGCCCATTTCTCTTTATCGACGATGAGAGGTTTAAAGATTTTCTGTGCGCATGTGATTTATTGTTTAATTAATGCTTGGTGAGAGCTCCATCGTCACTGTTTATATGTCAGGTCATCAATTACCTGAGAGTTTAACAGCTTACACAAGTTCTACTAGCCGACCTTGAAAACTTGTGACTACATTTTTTGGGCAACAGGAGCTTAGAAATAGAACATGGAGACCACAAGAGCTGTCACTGGACCCCATGAGCTACTGATGCTGATGTTTTCATCTGAAATCCATCTCTAATTGTCATGCATTCAATCCAGTGAATAAATAATTCACCACTTTTCAGCAGATGTCCACCACTACCATGTAAATGAGAATTTCAGCTGTTTGCAGTGTCCTGTTCAGTGTCCTCTTCATTATAGCTCCTGCGACGTCCCTCTAATCTGAAATGAAACCTTTGTCTTGACACTTTAGAACAGCTGGCATTGATGGGAACGCACCAAGACATCTGCAGATCTCAACAGAAAGTTCGATAAAACTTCAACGTCAAGTTCTTCCTTTTGTAAGCTGTGCTTGATTTGCTTTTGTTGTCCTTTACGTGACATATTAAGTATGAGATGGTCGTCTTAGAGGTTGCTGCGTCGACTGCACTTTGTTTGCTGGAAGCCTTGTGTCGCTCTCTGCCTTTAACTCCTCTCATGTTGACCTGTCGCTTTACGTTCAAGTCAAAGAAAAGTAATGTTCTTTGTTTGTTTGTGACTCTGGTCTCAGCCGTCCTTGAAGACAAACCAAGCACACCTCCTCTGCAGACAATGGAGGCCTATTCAGCAGCCAGCGGCGGTGCAGACTCCTTCAGTCAGCCTTGAAGAGGAGAAGAATCACCGGAGCACAATGCAGGAGCGCTCATTGTCAATCCAGTCACCTCCAGCCGAGCTGACTCACTCCGCCTGTCAGCCTGCTCTCCACGCACAGGGTGGAAGTGTGCGTGTTTGGTGTGTTTGTCAGCGCCTCTTCGTCTGTCGCAGAGCTTTTGGATGTGTTACCACATCCAGTAGTTTTTCTATTAATGGTAAAAGGTAACTTTGCTGTGTTTTTGTGGATTGGAGGTCTCATTATTTAAAAGTAGCTCATTAATTGGACAGTTTTAATAACCTGTCATCCATCATACAATGAAAAAGCTGAGCTGAGTATTTTTCCAGGAATTGTCTTTTTTTTGATCTGGTGTTCTTGGATTTGGATGAAGCGTTAACAGGAAAGCTCTCACTTCGAGCACAAAATAATGAAAAGCTTCATTCAGCTCTGCGACTGTGCTGAGCTTTTCAGCTTTGAGCTCACTGATTGGTTGCTCATGTCACACGTGCTGTGTTGTTTTCAGAAAACAAGCTCCCATAAACCCACCGTGCACCACCTGCCCAACACCAAGCTGCAGACAAAGCTAGCGACTAGCTGGTGAAACAGTGAAACATCCAGCAGCTACAGAGCCAGGCGTGTTTCCCCCGGGGGGTCGGCGGAGACCAAACACAGAGCTCTGTGTCTGCTGCAGGTGTAGATAGTCGAGCGTTTGCTCAGCCATAACTCGGACAACTTTATAAAACCATAATATGGTGCTTTATCTTGCAGCTTTCTAACGTTTTTCTTTCTTTTATCCTTGAATTGTTTTTTTTACACTTCTTGTTTTGTTCTCTTTTCTGTCCTCATCTCTTATTCAAAATGTAATTAAGGACAGATAATAAATAACGACCTGGTGAGACAAATACATTTCTGCCAACTAAACCCAACCTTGTAACTTAACAGTCCAGTGAGTAGGATTCAGTTTAGATTCAGTATCCAGTGGTGAGGTTGCAGATTGCCACACCCCTCCCTTACCGAGCCCAAGGTGGCTGCCCAGCATGCTCTATTTGATTTGTCTATTCTGGGCTACTGTACAAACATAGCAACGCACATGGTGGACACTGCATAATGAAAGGATCATTCTAAGGTAACGGCAACATGATTTTTTTTCACACGCTTACACACTAACGAATAGACCGCCCCACCTCTTACACGCTGGTCCTCGTATTCGCTCCATCCTCCATGCATCTCCAGTTCCTACCTGTCGCATTTCAGAAGCAGAGCGTTTCACTTGTTGACTTAAATCGCATTTATTTGGTCATATTCGCTTTGTGTTTGTGCTTTGGGTCAGTAGTAGTTAAATGGTTTCCTTTTTTGTCTTTTTGGCCTGTTTTAATTGCATTTAGTGTTGATGTGCGATCAGAGTCTGCACAGGGTGTTTTATTTTGAAAATGTACTAGATAGTCCATGCGTCTGACTTCCTGTCTGGCTCGATCTGCTCTGGACAGATTGACGCTCCGTCCATCAGAAATAGACTCCACAGAGGCGAGCACAGCAGCAGATGAGCTTCTCGGACGCTCGTGATACAGAAACACTTCAAACACTGGCGACAATCAGCTCCATCATACGCATTGCGGACCAGAAACTGGACATTATTCCAGCTTGACTCCTGGACAGTCATGAATCTAAAATAGTTTGAATGTTGGTTAAAGTGAAAATATGAAACTGTCTGTTGAGATAAGTTGTTGTTGTTATAACAAAGTCTAACAAGGAAACAATGTTTGAACAACTCAAGAAAGGCTAAAAGTCAAATTTGCAGGCTGCTGTCTTTCAACCAGCTTTGCTTTGTGCCGTGTTCTTCATGCCATGATCGATATATATATCTATTATATGCTGTATCAGCTGCTTGGTAACCAGGACTCACAGGTCATTCAAGGCCACAAGTTCCCTCAGCTTTGTGTAAGAGCCTCTTCTTTCCTCTTCTTTTTAAGACTTATACAACCACAGCAGCCGCTCTAACGCTGAGGCAGCCTGGTGTGTGCGCAGTGATGTGCTACAGAGGAACTCACCTCGCCTTATTTACCTTTGCACAATCAAACTTTCAGAACAATTCAAAGACTAAAAATCATGCACTTCTATGTACATGTGTATACTTGGTGCTTGACTTCAAGGCAGACTTATCTTTTAAATGACTGTAAGCTAAAAACCTTTCGGCTTTTGGATGCTGGGGAATCGTGAAAGGCACTTTTGACCAGTCGATAATGAAAATGATCAGTGGCTGCAGCTCCAACAGAGGTCGTTCCATCATCTCAACCATTTTACTAATTAACGTCGAAGCTTCTCGCTTTGCTGCTTTGAGCAGGTTTTCCATCTCAGTCTCTCCTCATTACCACAGATTTGGCTCCGTTCTGTTGGTGTTTGTTTGCGCCTCCCAGGTAATGCCTCTCACTGTGAGGGGAGGACACTTTCTTGCCAGCTTGGTTTCAGGTGGTTCACTGCAGCAGGAAGTAGGTTACCAAGTTTGGAGGCTGCTCGAGATGCAAGTTTTTGGAAGAATCACAACTTTCTCCTGCAGGATCTAATGTTATTTATAGCAATACACCCTTTCTAATAAAATGCTGAAATTGAGCCTTGCTGCACTGGTACAAACAGAGTCTGCATTTCAAGGCCTTGCCCACACGTATGCAGACATTTTTTAAAACAGACATCTACTCGCTGCTTCTGTCCATGAGAAAACACCTCTTTACACACAGTAAGATCAAAGCTCTGACAAACATCCTTCATAATAAAAGTCCTCTCATATCTTCCAAGTTAAATGCTTTTGATGTGAAGCTGCAGCAGCAGGAAACGTTCAGTTTCCATTGGCAGGAGCTGAATACGTGAAGAACAACACCCAGTTTGTAATACTGCAAATACAGAAATATTGCAATACTTTCAGCAGGCCATTGGCTCAGTCACCATTGTGTTGACTCATTCAGTGATAGATGTAATGGACATTTATTTTAATACAATCTTGAAATCAAAACCGAATATTTCTTGGTCACATTAGTTTGTTTTCAGTAAAACTAAAAGCGAAGACTATTAATTGAACTGCAGAAGCAGATAATTCCTTTGTTATCAGATCCGGTCCCCCCATTGATCTTTCTTTTAGGACTCGGGGTTTGAAGGGGAAATAAATGTGTACTCTGTGAATGAGTGTACTCAGACTGTGATTGGTCCAGCCGTGTGTGTGCTCGTTCCTCTGTGTGATGAATAAAGGGGAGCAGAAACTCTCTCTCCGTCTCCACAGATCGTTAATAAAGTGGCCTTAATTGCGTGTGAACGTCCTCAGTGTAAAAAGATATTTTTGTGTCTCATTTAAAAGACAAATTACTGAACCTGTCATCAATAATCTCACCGAGCAGGAAGGAGTGTGATGCTGCCCCAGTGTGTGCGTGTGTGTGTGTGTGTGTGCGTGTGTGCATGTGTGTGTGTAATTCTTTTTCTGTGCTTGTGATGTCAGATTGAGTGTACAGCACGTTTTAAATGTGGATGATTCTGTATGACGGTGCTTATAATTTCTAGCTTTGTGAGGACCAGTTTGAGCTGAGACTGTGAACGGGACTTCACGTCTTTGACCGTCCGTTGTGGGTCGAATCTTAGCTTTAAGGTGAAGATTATAGATATTTTTAAGTCAGAGCGCGTCTCATGTTGGATTTCTCCATCTCACCCTGATATTAGCCTGACCCGACAGACGCAGGGACGACGTCCCGGCAAAAAGACGAGCATGTCGGACTTTTCTGCTTTTTCCAAACACGAGACAGGAGGCTGTTCTTCCTGATGACATCACGCAGATCATGAGAGACGGTAAGCTCTGATTGGTCGGGGACCAACAAGCAAGAATGTGTGACTCCATAATCTGACACAGTGACCATCGTAACAGGCAAATGTACGGCGTGGTCTGACCTCAGCGTCGGGGTGGTTTAGCTGCGATGGCTGAGGTTAGAAAAGGGAGCAAAGGAATGTGTTATCAGTGAGGGTCCTCACAAGCAGACAAATACAAACGTGAGTGTGTGTGTGTGTGTGTGTGTGTGTGTGTGTGTGTGTGTGTGTGTGTGCTCTCCCATGCCATCACATGTGGGGACAAAAAGGAGTTAGCCCACCAATCTCATGGGGACCACTTCACTTGTGGGGACCAAAATTCGGGTCCCACAAGTTTTTTTCTTTAAATCAACTCAAGAACACCTCCAGAATGCTCCAGCAAAATTTCAGAGGGGGTTCCATATGTCACGATTTGGCAGATTTGTGTGTATCAAGTGTGTATGTCTGCTCCCTCTAGTGACAAGAGTTTGCCATTACACTTTGATACACACTTACGGAAGTGTGTATGACTAGCACCGCCCCTCCGCCCATCCAGCCAATGCGAATCGTTCTACTGCAGCCGTCAGTCCGGACTTAAACTTTTCGCGGACTTAAATGGAAAAGTTCATGGTTACTACAGGTAAGCACATTTTATCAATTATTTTGTCATTAAATGCATTCATAAAGCACGAGTGCCTACTACCATTAGTCCTGTGCTAACATTGCTGATACTTTGAACTGTTTACTGCTAAATGTTAACAAACGGAATAGTGGCAGAAGTAACGATTACGTGTGATGTGTTACCAGTGATGTTGCTAATTTTAGCCTCACTTAGCCACGTCCAATATGCAAGTTATTTTCAAAAGGACAAATTAAATTAACCACTGTGTGTCAAGAGGATGCAGCAATGTTTTTGCTAAATCAAACGCTACGTTTATGCCGACAATAAACGTGTTGACATTGAATTTAAAAATATGATCTTGTGCAAAAGGGGATGCTAAACTAGGAAACCGAAACACCGGGCTGTCGGGCTTATTAAAGCTCCGGCTTCCTTTCATGAATAACATTGTAGGCATGTGGCATACCCACAGAAAGCTCAGAAACGCAACTAGAAGCTAATATAAACCATGACCATGACCATCGAAAGAACACTGAACGATCAAAATAGCAGGGGCCGAAAACACCGCAACGGCGTACATTAGATACACAGAAAAGCGACCAGCACTACAGCTGTTGCGCGCAGACAGCAAACCAGCATGGGTACAATCAGTGATAGCATGGGACAGTAACACACTCATGAAACCGCTCTGTCAGCGTTAATCATATGGTATCTGAGGTGAGTCGTGTTTGTGTTTCGTGTGTTTTCCAAATAGTAGAAGACGAAATGACGTGACTTACACAGCCTGGAGTTAGCCGTTAGTTGCCACCGATCCCTGCTGTTTGTTGCCAGTGACAAATTCATGATGCCGTAGTCACCGTTAAAATAATACGCCGACGATTTGGGAGTTATGCCCTCTCTCCATCATTTTCATAGCGAGACAACATGATCGATATCTTTTTAGTGCTTGCACGTTAAGTGGCTGGGTCTCAACCGTTAGCATTGTGGCTTAATACATTGAAGTCTATGGACGTCCGTAGCCTACTCGTAAAAGTAAATAAATAAACGTTCCAGAAACCCCGAAGTTGGTATTCCTACATGTGCATATAAGATAAACATGTTTAGATGTTAATTAGAAAAACGACGGTCCTTTTTAGTCGTTTTAGAAGACGTTTGATACACGGAACTATAGTGTGTTTACGTTCCGCGCGGAGGGATACACCGGTGAACAACAGCTGCAGCTGGCTCTGGGACAGGTACGCTAGGTCTCTCGGTAAAAGTAAATAGACGACACCGACGATCAAACCTCGAAAATATATTGTTGCAACTTGCAGAAATATTCAAGGCAAAACTACAGGGAGTCGTTGGATGTTTCAACAGTTTCCAGCCCGCAACCCGGAGCAATTTCGAAAACCGAGTAGGATACTGATCCCCATAGACTTCGATGTATTAAGCTAAGCTAAGCTGCAATGCTAACGACTGAGACCCAGCCACTGGTACAGATACAAAAAGATATTTATTATGTTGTCTCACTATCAAAATGATAGAGAAAGGGCATAAGTCTCAAATCGTTTATTTTAATGATATACCATCTGATATGAATGATAATTGAATGATAATTATAACCACATAAGGTTAAGTACAAGTTGAATTGTATCTTGTGTTTTTTTTTGTTTTTTTTTTAAAGCATTTTATTGGGGACTCATATAACTTATCTGGGGCTCCTCTGGTGAGATCACCTGTGAGTCCCAGGACCCACAATGTTGAAAACCTAGCAACATCACTGGAGAATAATCATTTAAAAAATTGTGGAGTAATCAGTGTAATTATAAAATGGTTGAATCGATCCTCAGTAAGCCGTGTTTTAATTTGGACAACATTTTTTTCATAAAGGTCCAGAGGATGAGAGGATGACAGGAAGAGAGAAGAGACAGAGGGTCAATCCAAAAGCGGATGCAATATCTCACATTAAGGACAAGTCTGACAAGTTGGACAGCCTTGAAGCACTGTACATTAATGATGAAAAAGGTGAGTAATCTGACATGTCACAAAAGCCAGTAACAGAGAAAACAGTGTTTGACCCAAAAACTGACCAAAAATCTGCCAAACCAAAATTTCCCAACTTAATTTTTATGTTGTTATGGCTGGAGGTATAATGATAATGATGATAATGATGATGATGATGATCCTTATGTATACAGCACTTTTCATACATAGAGTGCAGTTCAAATGGCTTTACACTAAAAGAAAGACCACAGAAACGAGAAGATAAAACAGAAAACGCTAACTGCCGCAATTTGGCAATGTTTCTTTAGTGATAAAAAAAGACTTGTTATATTTTTGAGTCTCTAGGTTTAAATCTGAGTCCAATATTACTATTATATCAATAGTATACCAATCAATGAGCCTCACCAATGATACTGAAGTCAGGGAGCCAGGTCATATTATTTTTTCCCCTGACCCCTGCATAAACTTTTCCACTTTTGTTACAGGGCGTGGAGTATTCGCCAAAAGACCCTTCAATCAAGGTGACTTTATCCTTGAGTATAGAGGCGACCTTATCTCTGACACAGAAGCACAGAGGAGGAGAGAGGTGTACACACCTACTCAACGTGTTTTCATGTTCGACCTCGCTGGAAAGTCTCTGTGGTAGGTTTACTTCTCACTCCACCAGGAAAAAAAGGAAAATTTTGGCTGCAAGTTCTCAACTTATATTTCATAATAGTGGGTTCATAATTTATTTCATAACGTGCCCATCTTAAATCCACTGTTTTGTTTTAGTGTTGATGGTGCCAAAGAAGATGGATCTCTTGGTAGGCTCGTAAACGACGACCACAAGAACCCAAATAGTAGGATGAGGCTAGTGGAGGTTGATAAGAAGATTCACATTTGCCTCTTTGCTATCAAGCCCATAAGTATAGGCGAAGAAATTTCCTATGATTATGGAGGGAAAGACTGGCCATGGCGAAAGGTATGTATCAGTTTGTGCAAGCTAATATACTATGTTTTTGCAATGATTTCTCAGATGTGCAAGGTTAAGTGGTTCGTGCAGTTCTTAGGCAGCAAGTGAACAATTAGTGTTTGGCTTTGTTTCCCTTCTTGTTCAGGCAGAAACTTGTTTACTCTCACAGGGCAGTGTCATAACTAGTGGGGACCACATGCTTTTGTATTGTGTTTGCAGAAGCCAGCAGAGCTTCTGCCACGACCCCAGTGTGACGTGGTCGCTGGCCCAACTACAGAGTCTGCTCTGAGCACTCCTCCAGCCACTGTTGGAGGCGTCTCATCTTGCCCAGAGCTCTGTGACAAGGTGGGACATGGATTCAAGGTCTCAGCCGCTATGCAGGATTCTTGTCATTTTTGATAGATTTAAGACTTTCTGGATCAGGGCCCACTCTCCTAACTATTGGGGAACACATGTTTTTGTATTTGCTTTACAGAAGTCAGCAGAGGGTCTGTCAAGAACCTCACCTGACAGTCCAGTGGTGGACAAGGTCCCTGTGCCTATTGAACAGCCTGTGGAGTCTCCTCTGAGCACTCCTCCAGCCACTGTTGGAGGCGTCTTATCTTGCCCAGAGCCCCATGACAAGGTGGGACATGGATTCAATGACTCAATCGCTATGTATAACTCCGGTATTTTTTGTTAGATTGAAGATATATTCGGAACATGGCGTACTTTGAAATCTCAAAAGCTTTTGCAGACCTTGTGTTAAGTGGGTTATATAGGTAGGTCTCAGTTATTTTCCAAGGATGTTAATTTTGATGATTGGATATTTCATAAAGGCACAGCTTAAGAGCCCCAGTTTGTGATTTCGCCACCAAGTCTGTGATACCACAGCAAAACCAGAATATAGGTTTAGAATGATAATGCCTAAACAACATACAGTAGTTCTGCACTGTGGTAGTTATTTAGGAATCACCATGCGCTCCTCACATGCTCCGACAAATCACAGATTGTGACCTGGCTTAAGAAGAACTTTCAGTCATGAGTTTCTCTTTCTTTGTTTTACCCCTTGCAGAAGAGCATGGACAAAAAGGCGACAGAACAGACAAAACGGAAGAGATTAGGAGAGCACCAGAACATTAAAAAGAAACAGAAGGATGTACATCCTTTGGAGGTTGAGTATGAAATTCACAAATTTATTCAGTAAAGCCTACTTTATACTCAGTATGCAAAGCAGTCTCACACAGACAACAAGCAACCTGCAAGCCCACAGCGACACGTGGTGGGGTTGTAGGTCAAAACTCGCACGGGAGTATGAATCGAGCTGAAGCCTCCCAACTTGAAATCAGAGTTTTAGGTTAACATTCAATCTAATGCAGAGGCCTATCAACTGATATGACTGCTATTCCTTTTCTTAGATCAGCACATGGCGATTCCAACATGCATGTGAATTGACTTGATTGATAGTCCAGTTAAAATCCACTTCAAAGAAGCCCACTTGGTTAGTGCATAAAAGTAGAGTCCAGACTCTACACAGTTCAGTTTCAAGTGTTCCACATACATCTACTGATTGTGCAAGGCATGTATCAGTTTGTGCAAGCTAATATACTATGTTTTTGCAATGATTTCTCAGATGTGCAAGGTTAAGTGGTTCGTGCAGTTCTTAGGCAGCAAGTGAACAATTAGTGTTTGGCTTTGTCTCCCTTCTTGTTCAGGCAGAAACTTGTTTACTCTCACAGGGCAGTGTCATAACTAGTGGGGACCACATGCTTTTGTATTGTGTTTGCAGAAGCCAGCAGAGCTTCTGCCACGACCCCAGTGTGACGTGGTCGCTGGTCCAACTACAGAGTCTGCTCTGAGCACTCCTCCAGCCACTGTTGGAGGCGTCTCATCTTGCCCAGAGCTCTGTGACAAGGTGGGACATGGATTCAAGGTCTCAGCCGCTATGCAGGATTCTTGTCATTTTTGATAGATTTAAGACTTTCTGGATCAGGGCCCACTCTTTTAACTATTGGGGAACACATGTTTTTGTATTTTGCTTTACAGAAGTCAGCAGAGGGTCTGTCAAGAACCTCGCCTGACAGTCCAGTGGTGGACAAGGTCCCTGTGCCTATTGAACAGCCTGTGGAGTCTCCTCTGAGCACTCCTCCAGCCACTGTTGGAGGCGTCTTATCTTGCCCAGAGCCCCATGACAAGGTGGGACATGGATTCAATGACTCAATCGCTATGTATAACTCCGGTATTTTTTGTTAGATTGAAGATATATTCGGAACATGGCGTACTTTGAAATCTCAAAAGCTTTTGCAGACCTTGTGTTAAGTGGGTTATATAGGTAGGTCTCAGTTATTTTCCAAGGATGTTAATTTTGATGATTGGATATTTCATAAAGGCACAGCTTAAGAGCCCCAGTTTGTGATTTCGCCACCAAGTCTGTGAGACTCTACACAGTTCAGTTTCAAGTGTTCCACATACATCTACTGATTGTGCAAGGCATGTATCAGTTTGTGCAAGCTAATATACTATGTTTTTGCAATGTTTTCTCAGATGTGCAAGGTTAAGTGGTTCGTGCAGTTCTTAGGCAGCAAGTGAACACTTAGTGTTTGGCTTTCTGTTTTCCTTCTTGTTCAGCAGCCTATTTCTGTTAGGTAGAAACTTGTTTACTCTCACAGGGCAGTGTCATAACTAGTGGGGACCATGTGCTTTTGTATTGTGTTTGCAGAAGCCAGCAGAGGTTCTGAGAACCCAGTGCGACAGTGCGGCTGGTCTCAGCACTCCACTCACAGCAGAACACACAAGACGGAAGACAGGACAGCACCGGCTGCAAACCAAAAAAAAGCAAGATGAGTTCGCAGTTGATCGTTCTTCAGACAAGTTGGAGTTGGATGGCACAGTGGATCAGTTGAGTGATGAATCAGAATGGGATTCCTCCAGCGTAGACATGGGAGATGAATATATACCTCCTAAAGGTGAATGTGAGGACAGCACAGATGATTCTGATGACATGATTGATCTGATATCCAAACAGAAGGCTAAAGAAAATAGGACCACTAAGAAAGGCCATACAGTGTCATCACAGAGCAGAGCCCCAGGTTTATGGAAAACAAGAAGCAGCATCCCTACCACATCAGAAAGTCCTCCTGGTACAGAAGATGGTGATACAACACTGTCTCCTCCATCTGTGTCTGTTCCTGCAGTCTCCAAAAAGTCAGATGGGAAAAGGGTGTATGACAAAAAACAGTACTGCCACTATTGTGAAACTTCAGTAACTAAATATGCAAGACATCTGGAGCGTCATCACAGAAATCTGGCCGAAGTTGCCAAGGCTTTCAGTTACAAGAAGGGGTCAAAGGAAAGAAAATGTCATTTGGATTTTCTAAGAAGTAGCGGCAACTTTCAGCACAATGCATCTGTACTCAAGAGTGGACAAGGGAGCCTCATCGCAAAGAAGCGACCCAGAACACACAGTTCGGAGAAAGAATATGTGCACTGTTCCCACTGTCTTGGACTTTTTGCAAGGAAACTGTTGTGGAAACATCTTAGAAAATGCGACAAACGACCATCTGAAGAAGGGGCACAGAAGACGTTTTCTAAAACTCGAGTGCTGGCCACCTGCTCTATTGAACAACCTTCACCTTCAGACACATCTGAAATGTTTAACGATCTGACCAAGACCATGCGTCAAGATGATGTCACAGATATTGTCAAAACCGATCCAGCGATCCGGGGTTTTGGCTGCCATTTAATGAACAAGGTCATGGGTAGTAGTACTGACATAGTTGGCAATAAGAAGACTGTCACACAGCAGCTAAGGAGTCTTGGTAGGATGATGAAGGCAGCAAGAGAGATAACGACTATGAAGACAATCCAAGACCTAGTGAGCCCTGAGAATTTCAAAGAGACAATTAAAGTTGCACGTCATGTGGTCGGTTTCAACGAAAAGACTTCAAGGTCTGAAATTCCAAGTCTTAATGGTAAATTGGGTACTGGATTGAACAACGTGGCAAAGTACTTAAGAGCTGAAGCACTGCAGAACTTGGATCATGCAGAAGCAGAGCAGTACCATGCATTTTCCACTATTTATGATAGTCACTGGGCCGTGTACATGTCAGGCCATGGCAGGAGGGACCTCAGGGAGGCCAAATTTAATGCTCCCAAGCTCTTACCATTTACAGAAGATGTTAGACTTCTTCATGCTCATCTAGATAAAGAGGTAACCGAAGGCATCAAGGAATTGAAAAAGGTGGTTTCAGCAGCTAACTGGAAACGGCTGTGTGAGGCTACTTTGACAAATGTCATACTGTTCAACCGCCGAAGGGAAGGTGAAGTCTCTAAGATGGAGTTGAAGTTCTTTCATTCAAGAAAGAAATCAGCACCTATTGAAGAAGTCAGACAGCACCTCACAGCCAACGAGATGAGTATGTTCTCACATTTCACTCGGATTGAACTGCCAGGAAAACATAGCCAAGGTGTTCCTTTACTACTGACTCCACAGACTGAAGAAGCACTTGAACTGCTGTGCAATAAACGAGAGGAGTGTGCCATTAAAAAAAATAACATCTATTTGTTTGCACGTCCGGAAAAAGACACCTATCTCAGAGGTTCTGATTGTATTCGAAAATATTCAAATGAATGTGGTGCCAAAAACCCAGAAGCCCTTCGCTCCACAGAGCTGCGGAAACAAATTGCAACGTTGTCGAGTGTACTGAATCTCAAAGATGCAGACCGTGATCAATTGGCAAGGTACCTCGGCCACAATATTAGGATCCATGAAGACTTCTACAGGCTCAAGCTGGACACCCTTCAAATTGCCAAAGTCAGCAAGCTGTTACTTGCTATGCAGCAGGGGCGGATTGGAGACTATATAGGGATGAATCTTGACGAGATAGACATCTCCCCAGACGGTATATACACAGCATTTCTATGCATGACCCAATTGTTTATTAATTCTCTGAAATAGACTGTTATAGGAATGTGCAGCATTTACCAATTTGAATAACATTGGAATACCATTGGAATTGTGTACATTTAATAGTGCTATTTTTTTTTTTTTTGCTTAAAAAAACAAAACAAAACTTTTTTCTTAAAGGGTTAAAGTTCTATAATGTGATGGCAATCATTACTATAGAGTGTTTGATCAGAACAGAGGGCTCTCCAGCTCCAGAAAGTACATTGTATACCTGAAAGTACACCTGAATAAAATTAATTTTCGTTTAGTAAAGAGCTGCAGAGATATCAAGACCCCTGAACACAGTATAGAAATATAACACAGTATAGTGCTATTTATTTAACACTTACATTAACAAAACAGATTCACTTATATTACCCTCAATTTTGCTTAATCCCATAGAGTCTGTACCAACACTGATGCCTGACAAGGAAGAGGTGCAAGGAGAAGACGAGATGGGGGAAGAAGACATTGAGATCAGGGGAGGAGAAGACAGCGAGACAGAGGGCATGTCAGGTATGTGTTGTCAGTAGTGATGGGTAGATGAGGCATCATGAAGCATTTCGACACATTGCCAAACTGTACTGATACTATGTCGATATTGTGTCACTGAATACTGACAGCTGCTGGGCTGGAGTGCAGAGAAATTGTAAGGAAAGCCGGAAGAGGTTTGGATAGATTGTCTTTTGGTTGTCCCAGTATCTCATAGGATCCTGGGACCAGGCAATATTACCCTCTGCCAGGTATCTCTGCATCCCGTTGACAGATGCGCTTCCTTATAAACACAGTTTGGCACGTCAGTGTCAGTTAGAAACAGTTACTGCATCGGTCACGTGACTTTCTCAAAGCGATACGCACACCGACACGAGGGTTTGCTCTATGAGCTCGACGCGTGCGCCGACGCATCAGTGTTGCCGGACCCATCACTAGTTGTCAGGTATATGTGACTCTTATAAGTAATGCAGATGTGGGTGAGATGTGGCTATTCCTACAGTGACTAACTTAGCCTAAATACGCTAGCTGCTCCTAACAGCTGTTCACATAATGTATTTGAGCAAATGTTGCAAGCCCTGATGGTATCACCTGCGAAGCGTCAAATGTGACACATTGTGATTTTTCTGATGTGCGACATATTCTTACCACAAGTATGACTTATGAATCAGAATCGGAAAACTTTATCATCACATCACAGGTTAACAGCAGTAAAACAATGTGCAAAATTGTTCAACTCCATTTACTCTGCCATTGTAATTGTCATGAAATATAGTAGTGTACAGGTGATATTATATTACATTATACTTTACAATATATTATAGCAGCAATACCAGCACTGAAAAGTGTACAATGGAATAAAGTGTCCAATAGAATAAAAGTTAAAAAGTAAATTTTAGTTATAGTCTACTTCAAAGTAATCCACTTGGTTAAAGTAAAGTCAGTCCAGTTATTGTCCACTTCAAAGTGGTTCATTTGGTTAATGAAAAGCATGAACGACACAGAATGCATGATATTCCCCATCTAAGTGGTGTTTCTCTGCATAGTGTGTGGAGACCCAGGGGTCTTTGTGGAGTGTAACTGACGTTTTACTTGGTTTATTTTGTATCCCCCCACAGTCAAAATTAACAGGGTCCCATAATGATTAATGCTTGGGCCCTTAACATTGATAAGGTTGAGAGCTGCTTTTTCTAAAGGGCTAGGCACTCACCGCACTACGTGGGCTTAACTTACTTTAAATTAATGCATCCACAATAACAATAGAGTATGATGCTTCTCAGACAGCCCCCTTTGTCTGGTGGCTTCGGAGGAAAGGAGAGAAAGGAAGTGCTGAGATTTGAGGCGGGCTTACATCACCTCAGGAGGTGGAGACGGGCGGTTCCAACTGTTTGGAATCAGGTCTCTTGTGATTTTCAACAGTAAGGAATTGTTAAGTAGATGACAGCGTAAATTTATTATTTTCTTAGTACTGACCTTTTAAATGTTTTTTATTTGTAGAGACCAGACCGAGCAACACCCTGCCCCTGGAAATCCCAACCCAAATGGAGGTCTCATCCAGTGGTATCATTTCTTCTAAAAAAGGTGAGGAAATATTCAAAACAAGGTTTTGATCAAATCAGGTAATGGGGTTGTAGGTCTCAAGGCGCATTTAACTGTTTTATTGTGGCTGTCTCATCTCAAACTCTACCACTATTTCTTCAACCCACAAAGGCTAGTCAAGTGTACTGACATTTCATTTTAATGTATTTGTGTATTTGGGAGGGACAGCATGTGTTTATAGACAATACACACATGATGTGCTGTAGCTGAATGGGATCATTTACTGCAGGGGTCTCAAACTCATTCCACAAAGGGCCGGTGTGGCTGCGGGTTTTTGTTCCAACCATGCAGCAGCACACCAGACCTGACTCAGTTAATCAACTGACCTCAGTCTTCAGACAGCTGACTGGAGCCACGAATCCCTTTGTGGAATGAGTTTAAACAGCTGGGCTTGGTACTGGAACTCAAATTATAGACATAGATAGACAGGTAGAAATAATTTAAATGGTTCTCATTTCCATATAGATCGCCGCCCAACAATGAAGAAGCCTTGGACCAAAGAAGAAACATCAGCTGTTGATGGAAGCATGGGCCAAAAATTCATTAAGAAGTTTGTAGTGCCAGGAAAAAATGACTGCGTTGCTTGCATCAATGCAAACCCGGAAGCATTAAAAGAGCGTGACTGGAGAGCAGTCAAATTCCATGTAAAGAACAAGATCACAGCTCTCAAGAGAAAAGCCTTTAGCCATTGACCCTGTCTCGGGGGCTTCGGTGGTATTTACTGGTCTGTGGCAGACTGTTCATGTTTACTTTCCAGTCATCTGGGACAGACTGTTTGTGTTTTTGAGTTTAATTTTTAGTCGTCTGTCTAATTTTTATTTGTTTTATTTATTTTGATTTTTGCACAATAACCGAAGGAGTGTTGGTAGGAGCCACAGATTAAACTAAAAAGTTCAATTTTGGTTGTTCAGCAACAAAAGAAACCAAACAAAATGTAATGTTCTTGTACAGCAAAAGAAATAAACCATGTTCTAGTTGATATCTCATGTTTGGATGTGAATTTATTTTTAATATACACATTCTAACCAGCGTATTACTATTGGTGTAAATGTTGAGCGTTTTTTCTGTAGGTTTCCACCTGATGAATTATAATCTGTTTATAACACTGAAATTGCAATTATAAGCACTAACTACTCATCATAAAGCATTTTATAATAACAATAAGGTCATGTATAAATGTTTTGCATCGGCTTATAACACTGTATAATTGCAGTTAGATGCAACAGGTAGGAAGAAAGCCCCTACTCCCAGGCGAACAAGAAGTGTGATCCTGTGATGTACCTAGTTAGAATTATAACTGGCTCATCAACTGCTTTCATTGAGACAAACCCATTACAAACTACTCAACCAAGCAATGCCTTTGAACAAAGAGAGAGAGTTACACTTGATGTGGGGGACGCAGCCCAACTTCCCTGGGTGGAGAGGAGGGAGAGAGTCCAGGTGAGTAACAAACATTACTAACTTTCCACATGGTTCCATAGTGGTGTGGGGTTCATCTAAGTTAATCAAGAGGTTCTCAACAAGCAGCAGGTTCTGCCTTGAGCCCCAACCCCGTCCCAAAGCACACACTGGCAGTCAGGCTCACAGTTTCCTTGCGCAACAGTTCCAGCTGCAGACAGAGCAGAGAGGAGACCCTCACCAATCTCTGGTTAACCTGAGGACAAGACCTCTTCTGCCAGACACCTCTTGACCTTTGACACTTCTGAAGATCGATCGGGTCCGAAACTCAGCACACGTGTCACACTCCTAGTCACGATGCACATACTAAACTTTCAGCCCTCTGGCTCTAAGTGTTTATGAAATATTAAAGAAAAGCGGTTTTCCCTCCATTTTTGGAGAGGGTGAATCCCATTTCTCTTTTCTACCCCTACCCCTTAGCCCTACCCCTTGTCCCTTGCCCCTTGAAACGGAGTGCCAAGGGGTAGGGCCGAAAGTCAACCCCTCCGAATTGGGACACCCCTTCGACAATCGCGCACGTCATCAGTAGTCGCCGCTGCCTCTTACGTAGGCAGATGCGACAAGCTAATGCTACCGTCACATTCGATTTGTGTATGACATTCCTGCATGTTGTATCCTACAACGCTGTCAATGTAACTGAATACCAGCAGCGAGGTTGCCAAAGTTATTATTGATAACGTTATCACTGCAGATTATCAGGCTGCCCACAGAGCACCGCTAGTGGCATTCAGCCTGGCAACGGTAACCACGTAACTGAAGCCTTGACTACTATCGATTTTTTTCGGGGGTTTTTTTTACGAGGAAAATGACCACTACACATTGAAACAACGTTAAAATAGACAATAAAGTGGTTTTCGTACATTTTAAAACTTCGTTCATGGAGAAAATACCGGTCTTGCGAGGCATTTTGAGAAATCTGTCGTACCCCTCCGTTTGGAGTGTGCCTCGGAAAAATCTCCGTTTGGCGGGGTACATAGCCCTACCACTTCCCCCTACCCCTCTGTCATAATGGGAATTGGGACACCCCTACCCCTCCACGTGAACGCGCAAAACGGAGGGGTAGGGCCAAGGGGGAGGGCCAAGGGGTGAAATGGGATTCAGCCTAAGTGTTTATGAGATATTAAAGAAAAAGCGGTTTTCCCTCCATTTTTGCCAACTGTAGCCAACGACTTTCTTGCTAAATCTGGCGACTTTCCAAATCTTCTTAGCGACTTTTTCTGGTGTTTTGGAGACTGACATAAAAACCTCTGTCACTCTGCAGTTACTGTTCTCAACATGCAGCAGGTTCTGCCTTGAGCCCCTCCCCCGCTCCACAGCACACGCAGGCAGTCCCAGCTGCAGACAGGGCAGAGAGGAGACCCACACCAGTCCATGGTTTTAACCTCAGGATAAGGCCTCTCCTGCCAGACACACCATGACCCCCTGACTTTTGACACTTCTGAAGGTCGATCGGGTCAAAAACTCAGCACACGCGTCACACTCCTAGTCACAATGCACATACTAAACTTTCAGCCCTCTGGCTCAAAGCGTTTGTGAAATATTAAAGAAAAGCGGTTTTCCCTCCATTTTTGGAGATTTGTGACTTATGGGGACCTGTTCAGTCCCCTGTCATCCTAGAGACCCCAGATTCAGCACAGAGGATGCCATTGGGCTCCTATACAAGACTACAAGAAATAAACCCCTCAGGTCATTTAGTTTTCTTAACTGGATGTCTCACAAAGTCAAATTTAAGAGGGTGTCAGGTGTATACACTCTAACAGCCTCTTCCACTTCTGGCCAGTTTGAAGCAAATGCTTTTCTAATGGTCATGGAACTCTGATTTTTTTATATGTCGTTCAGTGGCCTGGAATGAGCAGAAAGGTGTCAGTTTGGTGCTGCTCTGACCTGTACTTTATGATGGGCGGGCCTTCAAGTTATCGCCTTTTGGAAATTTCAAGTACTTGCCATTTGCACAAAAATGGACCAAATGACTTGAAACGTGGTGTGTGAATTTCATTTTGGACATAGATTTATGACCTTGAGTCTCAAGCCGGTAGACCTTTTGGAAAGCTAAGTAGCTTTACAGTGGTCATATTGCAACGGGACCAAAGAATCCACGCATGAAACCCTTTGTTATGCATCATATTAAAGAGTGGTCAGGGTTAGGGTGAGGTCAAGGGTTAAACGGTTAACCTCAGGATAAGGCCTCTCCTGCCAGACACACCATGACCCCCTGACTTTTGACACTTCTGAAGGTCGATCGGGTCCGAAACTCAGCACACGCGTCACACTCCTAGTCACGATGCACATACTAAACTTTCAGCCCTCTGGCTCTAAGTGTTTATGAAATATTAAAGAAAAGCGGTTTTCCCTCCATTTTTGGAGATTTGTGACTTATGGGGACCTGTTCAGTCCCCTGTCATCCTAGAGACCCCACACAGTGTTGCCAACTGTAGCCAACGACTTTCTTGCTAAATCTGGCGACTTTCCAAATCTTCTTAGCGACTTTTTCTGGTGTTTTGGAGACTGACATAAAAACCTCTGTCACTCTGCAGTTACTGTTCTCAACATGCAGCAGGTTCTGCCTTGAGCCCCTCCCCCGCTCCACAGCACACGCAGGCAGTCCCAGCTGCAGACAGGGCAGAGAGGAGACCCACACCAGTCCATGGTTTTAACCTCAGGATAAGGCCTCTCCTGCCAGACACACCATGACCCCCTGACTTTTGACACTTCTGAAGGTCGATCGGGTCCGAAACTCAGCACACGCGTCACACTCCTAGTCATGATGCACATACTAAACTTTCAGCCCTCTGGCTCTAAGTGTTTATGAGATATTAAAGAAAAAGCGGTTTTCCCTCCATTTTTGCCAACTGTAGCCAACGACTTTCTTGCTAAATCTGGCGACTTTCCAAATCCTCTTAGTGACTTTTTCTGGTGTTTTGGAGACTGACATAAAAACCTCTGTCACTCTGCAGTTACTGTTCTCAACATGCAGCAGGTTCTGCCTTGAGCCCCTCCCCCGCTCCACAGCACACGCAGGCAGTCAGACTCAGTTGCCTCACGCGGCAGTCCCAGCTGCAGACAGGGCAGAGAGGAGACCCACACCAGTCCATGGTTTTAACCTCAGGATAAGGCCTCTCCTGCCAGACACACCATGACCCCCTGACTTTTGACACTTCTGAAGATCGATCGGGTCCGAAACTCAGCACACGTGTCACACTCCTAGTCACAATGCACATACTAAACTTTCAGCCCTCTGGCTCTAAGTGTTAATGAAATATTAAAGAAAAGCGGTTTTCCCTCCATTTTTGGAGATTTGTGACTTATGGGGACCTGTTCAGTCCCCTGTCATCCTAGAGACCCCACACAGTGTTGCCAACTGTAGCCAACGACTTTCTTGCTAAATCTGGCGACTTTCCAAATCTTCTTAGCGACTTTTTCTGGTGTTTTGGAGACTGACATAAAAACCTCTGTCACTCTGCAGTTACTGTTCTCAACATGCAGCAGGTTCTGCCTTGAGCCCCTCCCCCGCTCCACAGCTTACACAGGTAGTCAGACTCACAGCTGCCTCAAGCAGCAGTCCCAGCTGCAGACAGAGCAGAGAGGAGACCCAAACCACCCCACGGTTGATGTCAGGATTAGGCCTCTCCTGCCCCCTGAACCCCAGACCTTTAACACTTCTGAAGGTCACTCAGGTTTGAAACTCAGCACACGCGTCACACTCCTGGTCACAATGCACATACTACATTTTCAGCCTTCTGGCTCTAAGTGTTGAAATATTAAAGAAAAGTTTTTCTGCACCATTTTTTATCATGACAGCACAATATCATGATTGCATAGTGTTTAGGCTACACTCAACGCAACTGGGAAGCTGCGCCATGCTGTTGAACAGAGCTGAGCAAATGAGTGACAGACATGCAAATGATCCATGTCAGGACCTATGTGGCAGGCATTTATGCATGGTAAATGTATAATCCCATTAATACATGACATCAATTTGAGTGCAACATCATAATTTGTAAAACAAGGGAAAGGCAAGCCAAGGCAAGGCAATCTTTGCCTTGCCCCGTTTATCGCGGGGTTACATTCTAAAAATAACCCGCAATAAGCAAAATCCGCGAAGTAGTCCGCTTTAGTGCCTCACAGCAACAAGGTTGCCAGTTCAATTCCCGGGTCGGGCCTTTCTGTGTGAAGTTTGCATGTTCTTCCCGTGCAGGCGTGGGTTTTCTCCTGGCACTCCGGCTTCCTCCCACAGACCAAAAACATGCTCATTAGATTAATTGGTGACTCTAAAATTGCCCTCAGGTGTGAGTGTGAGTTGTTTGTGCCCTGCAATCTGCTGGCGACCGGTCCAGGGTGTACCCCGCCTCTCGCCCATTGATGGCTGGGATAGGCTCCAGCACCCCCGCAACCCCGAAAGGGATAGGCGGTATAGAAAATGGATGGATGGATGGATGTATATATACATATATATATATATATATATATATTAAGGCTGTAAAACCCCTCACCATACAGTTTATACACTTTTCTCAGACAGGCATTAACATTTTCTCACATTTCTCTCTTGTTTAAACACGCTCCAAGTTCAAACCTTCTTAAGAAAAATAATTACAATATTATAGAATGAAACCTAAGATCAGGAGACACGGCACGGAGGAGATTGATTGACATTGGTCTACAGTCCCTTAGCCAATCAGGACGCAGATCACAACTCATGGGTTCTCCCTTAGTCAATCAGGACGCAGATCACAATGCGCATTCATGCGCTGTTAAAAAAAAAAAAAAAAAAAAGCATGTAAAATTGCACTAAAGAAATCCGCGAAACAGCGAGGCCATGAAAGATGAATCGCGTTATAGCGAGGGATCACTGTATAGCCCGTCTTTTTTTTTTTAAACAAACAGTTTTTCTCGGCAGCAGGTGCGTTTTCTTCAGCCAATGACAGCGTTGCAGGGTCAGTGGGGACACGTCACATCTGAACTGCTGCTTGCGGGTATATAACTACACAGCTTGAAGAATAAAGGTGGAGGCTGTCTGAGGAGCAAATAACGTTATAGACCTACTAGGCTCTCCACTAAATCCGGAGATGTTTACGGACGGGAGGAGTTAATATGTTTGTTTCTTTTTTTTACTTTTTGGATCCAACAACATGTACGCTACATAGCAGCTACCCGCTAGCATGTTGCTACTGGAGGAAAAAACACAAACTGGGCCACCGCGCCAACTTATCTGGGCAGTAGGAGTTCTCTCGGAGCTGTTTACGGGCGAAAGGCGTTTATTTTTTGAATTTGTTGGATCGACAACCTAATGTCAGCCGGAGCTAACCTGGAGTCACAGACCCTCAGCTCAGGAGTCACACTCAGCTGCTGCTGAAATGCCGGTGGCGGTGAGTTAACCATAAAATTATGCAGTGTGTAGGTATTTACACATGTAAATAATAATGTCGCTGTCATATTTATACCTTTAGATGACGTTGTTTTGAGTGCGGATGGAGCAGCTAAATTGATAGTCCTGACCGATCTGAATTCCATTCAGTGAACAAGTATTATTAAAGGTGTTTTGCTTGTAGACATGCTGACTGCTCAGACAAAGTATTAATTCAGACTTTTTACGAATCGGCATCATGATGTATGTACAGTAACTTAGCCTTTGCGTGTACAGTATGTCTGCTCTCCTATGCCATCACTTGTGGGGACGATAAGGCATAAGCCCACTCTTGTCGTGGGGCCCATTGACTTGTGGGTGTGTATGTGTTTGTAACATGGAGAAAAAGAGATACGGTTGTGGCAGTAACCATATGCGTTACTACTACCTTTATTCATTAAGGTCGGGCCTTTTAAACTACAGTATTTCACCATCAATGAGAAATCAATGCTTACGTGTGTGCTGTATGAACAAGGAAGAGGCAAAATCAAGTTTAGAAACTTTAATTTCTGTTTCACCAATAAAAGAAAGCTCTCTCCCAGCTCAGTCCGCTTCTCTGTAAGCCTGCAAGAGACAGAAAAGACGATATAAGCACATAACTTAAAGAAACAATCAAGTCACTTCATCGCCGTCTTTTTTTTTTTTTTTTTTTAGAATTATAATTAGCTTTTAGCCAGATTGAAGGCTTTGGGTCTGTTACTACGCTTAATTTAAGGTTAAGACGGTTAAATAACGGCAGCTGTTTGTTTCGGAGAGTGTCCTGATTACCCAGCTATTAACAAAACTGCGCGTATGAGGTCTACAGATTCGAAACTAACGTTAGCAACAGAGTCGGTCTATCTTGGTCTGTGTCACAGCTAATGAATGTAAACAACACCCATGACCCCACGCTACTCGTGACGTCATCGTGCTCTTACTGAAGCGACAAGAGACCCCGTACGTTTTTAATATATAATTTGTATTTATGATTATCTTTGATACATATGTTTTTCTATATTATTTGTCCAGTTTAATTTCTTTTTAAATGTGCTGTTGTCTGTCCATGTGTACCTGGTTAGATTGTACATTTGTATTCTTCAATTTAAAAAAATGACAGAGACCTCTAGTAACACAAATTGGTACTGTGCACTGCAGTGTATCAAGCAATTCTGTCCCCTTGCTTGAGATTATGATCTGATTAAAATGGGAAAAATATAATGAAAAGTGTCCCTGTTACTGAGAAAGCAAGTCCAAGTTGAAACCAACAGTATTTAAAGCATGTGTCAGATGCACTGACAGAATTCATTTTAGAGGAAAATGACAACAGGCTGAGTACACACGTGGAGAAAAACCACAAATTGATGCCACAGTAGGACAGCAAAGTAACCAATGGCCCTGGACTGTTGAGTTTTGTTAAATTTTACTGGAGTGTGCCATCGCTGAAAGTGACAAACTGACACCTGATGCTCTCTCCCTCTCACTCTCTGTGTGTGGCTTACACAGTCTCACTTCATGAGGTGAATGGTTGTACAGATGTTGCTAACAGCTGTATTTGAGGATATTTTGCAGATGGACCAAACTCTGCACCATGGCAATGATATAAATACATAGAAAAGTTGCTCCTTTCCTGCTGTGTGTCTCTTGCTACAGTTATTAATAATTGCTTTTTGCTGTTGTGAATATCAGAATATACTCCATGCACCTTCTTAACTACTGCTCCCTTCTCATTGACTTCCTTTATGTTTGGCTTCTATATGGGTGCTGTAAAGTAAAATGCTTCTTACTTGAGTCACAGATATAAAAATGTGTTAGCATGCCAGGGTGCTTTTTTCTGTTGTGTTGTGTATAGAAGAACATTTAAAGAACTAAATGGTTGGCTCTGTTCTAAGTACTAGTACTAATAACAATGATAATAATGATAGCAGCAGCAGCAGCACCAGCATTATCTGTACATAAATCAACTTCTACTGGCATGAATTTAAAAAAAATGGATGTTTTGGTCCTCAGTTTGGCACAAATCACATACTTTGGCTGACAAAGTACTTTCACCGAAAACCAATTGAGGAACCCTGCCCTGGATTTTCATGTTCAAATAATCTTAATACTGTGATTTATATTAGCTAAACTAGCTAATGTTAATGCTATCGAGATGTGTAAGATAGCTGTTAGGGACCTGTGCTGGTAACTTGCACCGAGTTGTGCCACTCACCAGAAACATTTATATGTCACAGAATAAACGAAATACCTATTTTCTGGAAATTTATCTCGTAGCTTACCTGAAACCCACTGTGACGAAACGTCCTGCTTCGGCGGTGAAATGAACTGATGTCTCGCCTACTGTGGCTACTTCCGTATGTGGCCAGGTATGGGGCTGACCCAAAGCCGACGTAAAAAAAAATACATTTGACGAGCTGAGACAAATTTGAAGATATTTGCCCATGTGGCTGATGCTTGTCAGACATTATAAATTAAGGGCTGATGTGTTGTTCTTAGGCCAACATCAGCCATGCTATGTGGGCATGTTGACCCTAGAAGGTTGCCGTTCGTCAGTGTGAGTTTGTTAAGGCGTACTGGGTGCTGTCACATGTTAAATGGCTGTGAAGGGACTGTCATGGGGTGAGCACCTGGGTTCTTGAAACCACAGCCTGTAGCGGCCAAGCATGTCACTCGAATAGGTGGCGAAATTTCATGACCAGCTTAATTGTGGCACAGTTCGATTTTGTTTCCATCTGATTTCATTTTGCTATGGCTGGCTCTGTGCTGTGGTGGAATTGAGTCAGTATTATTTAAAGTGTGTGTTGTTCCTTCTTCATCTTGTTCAGACATTTACAACCAGGCTTTAAAATCACACATCAAACATGTGTTTATCTCCATAAATAGGACTTGGATCTCATGTCAATTTGGGATTTTTGCAGACATGAAACAGATCATCAGGCTGTCTTTTTTTGCTTTTCCTGCATATTAATTTTGGTGTGATTTTGCCTGTAACTTTTGCCAAGGTAACTTGCTTCCTTAACTTGCTTTTTTTCTATCCTCAGTAAGAATTACACCACTATCTTAAAACTTAATTCTTAAGTATCATTCTGCACTAGCCCAAAAATCTAATGATTATTAATTGGAGGTATTAATAGCATAGTGTCCACAAGTGATAGTTAGAGAAGTGTATAACAATATGGGTCCAATAAGTGACATAGAGAAGTGTGTAAAATGGGTGCAACAAGTGACAGAATTAGAGAGGTGTGTAACAATATGGGTCCAATAAGTGACATAGAGAAGTGTGTAAAATGGGTGCAACAAGTGACAGAATTAGAGAGGTGTGTAACAATATGGGTCCAATAAGTGACATAGAGAAGTGTGTAAAATGGGTGCAACAAGTGACAGAATTAGAGAGGTGTGTAACAATATGGGTCCAATAAGTGACATAGAGAAGTGTGTAAAATGGGTGCAACAAGTGACAGAATTAGAGAGGTGTGTAACACGGGCTCAAAAGTGACATTGTAAGAGAAGTGTGTAAAATGGGTCTAACAAGTGACAAAGCATGAGAGTGGTCCCCAGTGGTGACCACCCTGACTCCTGTGATTTTTTAAATTTGTAATTCTGCTCATTTAAACAAACTTTTGTAATATCTGACTGTTGCTGATTATTGGTGATTTTTTCCAGAGCTGTACAAGCCCTGGAAAGGGTGGTCCCCGCAGATGATAGTCCTGAGCAATGGTCTCTCAAGTTATGGCGCGGGAGTATGTGTGTGTGTGTGTGTGTGTTTGTGTGTGTGTGTGTGTGTGTGTGTGCAGACATTTTTCATGAGACCCACAGAGATTCTGCATTAATGCGAAGCAGAGATCAGCAATTATTCACCTCCAAACCAGTGAAGAGAGAGTCATGCGAACCAGCAGCTCCTCTCTCTCTCTCACACACACACACACACACACACACACACACACACACACACACACACACACACACGATATCACCCTACTACTGCTCTCACTGGCACTACTGCTATGATTACTAATACCACTACTAATACTACTGTAGCAGTCCTGTCAGTGGTAGTACTACTGCCACATACAGATTCAGTGCTTCTGCTTTGCTCCTGCTACTACGGTGAATATTATGTGTAGTACTGCTGCCACTGTTCAGTTCAGAGTTCATTATGATCCCCTGAGCGACGTGGATGTCCTTGAATAGAAGACGATTTCACTTCTTCAAAGGTAATTTTGAGTATTTGAATGTTCATGAACGGATCTGATGCCGCTGCGGCCGCAGTGAACTCAGTGAACCAGCGCATCTTCCACTCGATGTGTTTCCTTTACCTGTTTCGCTTTATTCATGCAGCCTGACATTTTGGTCATGTTAGCTGTCAGGCCCGAACTCAAAACAGGACTCAGGAGCAGAGAATGACAGTGAGCAGACTTTTATTGAGTCAAGACAACCTCTATGCAGAGCAAACAAAGGGGCTATGAAACCTGATCTATGAAAATACTCATCAACTCTAGAGAAAACAAAAAACACTCCAAAGGAGGAAAATATCTCAATCACGGATCTATAAAAATTATCAAACTCAAAATCACTCACAGAGAGGAAAATCAAAAGGCTACAAAACTTTAAACTAAAGTCTCTCCGAATGGAGAAAGAGCTAACAAAGAAACAGAAAGAACAGGACAGAAACAAAAAACTCTCCTAAAAGATGGAGGCTAGACTCACTACAACTATGAACTATATGAACTGAAAATCACTCCAAAGGGAGGCAAACCAAGAAAGCAAATTACTCAAAAGACTATAAATGCTAAACTAAACTACAGAATTTACAACAAAAAATCACTCTGACGAGGAAACAAGACTTACAAATACAGACTGTGGCTGTGAGCTATGATGCAGGCTTTGGTGATCGGACATAAGACGAAACACTTCGGCACAGGACAAAGGGAGACGCAGACTATTTAAACACATGAGGGTAATGGGGAACAGGTGGACACAATCAGGAATCAGGGATGACGAACAGGTGACACAAGAGGAAGGGCAAGTGATCTGAAACGAGAGGAGAGTTAGACTTTCAAAATAAAACAGGAAATGACAAGACAATAACCCAAGACAGGACGACCTCACCGCAGTGTGACAGTACCCCCCCCCTAAGGGCCGACTCCTGACGGCCCAGGAAGTTCAGGATGGTCCCTGACAAAGTCGTCTATGAGGGACCGGTCCAGTATGAAGCGGGACGGGACCCACTGACGCTCCTCTGGGCCATAACCCTCCCAGTCAACCAGGTACTGCTTGCCCCGACCCCGGGTGCGCACTGCCAGCAACCTCTTGACCTTGTAGACAGGACCCCCGTCTATAACTTCCGGAGGAGGAGGGGGCGGGAGGGCCGGGACCATGGAACTGTCCTTGACTGGTTTGACCTGGCTTACGTGGAACGTGGGGTGGACACGGAGAGACCGGGGCAGACGCAGGCGAACTGCTGCAGGACCAATAACCTTAGTGATGGGGAATGGCCCCACGAAGCGTGGTGCCAATTTCCTCGAGGTGGTTCGGAGGTGAAGGTTCTTGGCTGAGAGCCACACTCTCTGGCCTGGCTGGTATGCAGGAGCGGGCCGTCTTCTCCGGTCCGCGGCCTTTTTGACCCGGTCTCCCTGGCGGATAAGGAGCTGCCGGGCGGCCGCCCAGATTCGTCGGCAACGGCGGATCATGGCATGGGCGGAGGGCACCGACACTTCAGGTTCCTGGTCCGCGAAGACAGGAGGCTCGTAACCATACGCACATTTGAAGGGTGAAAAACCTGTGGCTGAGGTGGGCAGGGAGTTGTGGGCATACTCGACCCAGACCAGGTGTTTGCTCCATGTTGAGGGGTTCTGGGACACCAAACATCGGAGGCCGGTTTCCAACTGCTGGTTGATGCGTTCGGTCTGGCCGTTGGCCTCCGGGTGATAGCCTGAGGTGAGACTAGCCGTGGCCCCGATGAGACGACAAAACTCCTTCCAGAAACGTGACACAAACTGGGGCCCCCGGTCAGAAACAATGTCCCTAGGAAATCCGTGGACTCTGAAGACATGGTTAATCATAATCTCAGCCGTTTCTTTGGCTGTGGGCAATTTGGGCAAGGCTATGAATCTAGTCATTTTGGAAAATCTGTCTACCACCGTAAGAACCGTGGTGTTACCTTGGGAGACCGGGAGCCCCGTGACGAAGTCCATGGAGATTTCGGCCCATGGTCTGGAGGGGATGGGCAGCGGCTGAAGAAGTCCCATACGTGGCCTGGAGGACGTCTTATTCCTGGCACAGACCGAACAAGCCTCGACGTACTCCCGGACCTCCCGTTCCATGGATGACCACCAGAACCTCCGGGAGATGGCATACATGGTGCGCCGTACCCCCGGATGACAGGAAAGCAGCGAGGTGTGAGCCCAGTGGATCACCTGTGGGCGCAGCTCAGCCGGGACAAACAATCGATTCTCGGGACACCCACTAGGTGGCAGGCTCTCACCGTTTGCATGCTTAACCTCATTTTCTATCTGCCAAGTCACCGCTCCAACCACACAGGTCCGTGGAAGGATTGGCTCTGGTTCTTTGGCAACAGGCTCGGGGTCGTAGATTCGTGACAGGGCATCGGGCTTGACATTCTGGGACCCCGGCCTGTAAGAAAGAGAGAAGGAGAAGCGGTTAAAAAAGAGTCCCCACCTGGCCTGGCGAGAATTCAGTCTCTTGGCTTTACGTATGTATTCCAAGTTCTTATGGTCGGTCCAGACAATAAACGGATGTTCCGCCCCCTCAAGCCAGTGTCTCCACTCTTCCAAGGCCAGCTTGACCGCCAGCAGCTCCCGGTCGCCGACGTCATAGTTCCGCTCCGCCCTGGACAGGCGCCGCGAAAAGAAGGCGCAGGGATGCACCTTCCCGTCCTGTTCCGACCGCTGGGACAGGACTGCCCCAACCCCTTCATTGGAGGCGTCCACCTCGACCACAAACTGCCGCAGAGGATCAGGCATCGTGAGAATGGGAGCCGTGGTGAAGCGGGTCTTGAGGTGCTGAAAGGCTGCCTCTGCCTCCGGAGTCCATAGGAATGGCTGTTTCGTGGAGGTGAGTGCATGGAGCGGAGCCGCTATAGCACTGAAGTGTCTGATAAACCGCCTGTAAAAGTTAGCAAAGCCGAGGAACTGCTGGACTTTTTTGCGGCTATCAGGCGTGGGCCACTTGGCCACAGCGCTCACTTTAGCCGGATCCATCTGCACCCTTCCAGGGGCTACAATGAAGCCCAGGAAGGAGACGGTGTCGGCATGAAACTCACTTTTTTCTGCTTTCACATAGAGCTTATTCTCCAACAACCGTTGGAGGACCTGGGATACATGGTTTCTGTGAGTTTCTAGATCTGGTGAGTAAATGAGAATGTCATCCAAATACACATACACAAACCGGTCTAAAAAATCCCGGAGCACCTCATTTATCATAGTCTGGAATACCGCTGGGGCATTAGTGAGACCGAAAGGCATGACTAAGTACTCGTAGTGGCCGCTAGGAGTATTAAATCCTGTTTTCCATTCATCCCCCTCTCTGATCCTGATTAAATGATAGGCATTGCGTAAATCTAGCTTGGTAAATACCTTAGCCTGCTGCAGCTGGTCGAAAACAGACGTCATCAGGGGCAGGGGATAGCGATTTTTGACGGTGATGGCGTTTAGGGGGCTGTAGTCGATGCAGGGCCTGAGAGATCCGTCCTTTTTCCCCACAAAAAAGAATCCGGCCCCAGCTGCTGACGAGGAAGGACGAATAAGCCCCGTCCTCAATGATGACTCTATGTAATCTTTCATGGCTGCTTTCTCTGGCCCGGAGATGGAGTACAACCGGCCCTTGGGTATGGGGGAGCCAGGAATCAAGTCTATGGCGCAGTCGTAGGGCCGGTGTGGGGGAAGTGACAAGGCCTTGCTTTTGTTAAAAACCTCTCGGAGGTGGTGGTAGCAGGAAGGCACGGAGCTCAGGTCGGAGGTTTCAGAGTCTGTGGCAGAGGTGACAGAGAAGTGATTAATAGCAGTCATGTTATTCCCCTGGACCGGAACCGGTTTGCGGTGGTCCACACAATCCTCCCCCCATCCCATAATAGCCCCTGTTATCCAGTTCACGTGGGGGTTGTGTTGACATAACCAAGGGTAGCCTAAAACCAGAGACTGAGAGGGTGAAGTAACCAAGTAAAAGGTCAGAAGTTCCCAATGCCCCTGGATCTGCAGATCCAGTGGTTCCGTGGCGTGAGTAATCAAAAACAGTTTTTTTCCGTTGAGAGCCCTGGCTTTGATGGGGCTGGCCAGGGGGTTCGATCTTAACCCCAATGTCTCCGCCAGCCCCCAGTCAATTAAGCTCTCATCGGCCCCAGAGTCTATGAGTGCCTCAATGTTCATAGTGATGGCATGGTGCGTTACCTTAACAGGCGTCAGGCTGCGCGGAGCGCGGTCCGTGGCTGGGGGTTGACTCACCTCCTGGATCTTTTTGGCCGGACAGGTAGCAACGAGGTGATTAGATTTGCCGCAGTAAAAGCAGCTGCCTTCCTGCTGGCGTCGTCGTCGCTCCTCCGGTGTCAGCCGTGTCCTGCCAAGCTGCATGGGCTCCTCTTCCCTGGTAGGGAAGGAGGGAAAACGGTGCTCAGGCGGTGAATCACGGAGAACTTGCCCCCCCGGGGCAGGAAAACACGGAGCCCTCTCCGACCTCGAACCACTGCTCCGCGGATGCCGGAGCTCACGAACCCGGTTGTCAGTCCGGATGGCAAGCGAGATGAGTGAATCCAGGTCCGCAGGCAAATCCAGGGGCAACAGCAGCTCCTGGATATGAGTCGCCAGCCCCTTCAGGAAGACATCGTACAGGGCGGTGTTATTCCACCCACTCTCCGCCGCCAGGGTGCGAAAGCGAATAGCATAGTCGCACACCGAGTCCCGGCCCTGTGTCACTCTGCTCAACTCCCTGGCCTTTTCCCTGTCAGTCGACACAGGATCGAAAGTCATCATGAGAGCAGTTTTGAAGTCTGTAAAAGAGGAGCAAAGCGGAGAGTCTCGAGCCCACTCAGCGGCGGCCCAAGCTTTGGCTCTCCCTGTCAGGTAGGAAATCATGAATGCAATTTTAGACTTGTCTGTGATGAATGCGTGCGGGAGCTGTTCAAAATGTATGGAACAATCAATAAGGAAAGCCCTGCATTGTCCTGGTTCCCCCGAGTATCGCTCCGGGGAAGCCAACTTGATTCCCATCCCGGCCACGCCCTGGGACGCGGCCGCAGCAGGAGCTGGGGGTTCCGGCGCCGCTGATGGTGGGGCTGTCTGCCGCAGGTGGTCCGTCAGCTCCCTCACCTGGGCCGAAAGCTGGCCAAGCTGACCCACCATCGCCGTCTGGAACTCCTCCTGACGAGAGATGCGGGCTTCCTGAGCCTGTAACGTGGCCGCCCACCGGCCAGCCTCTGCTGAGTCCATACTGGCCGAAGTGTACTGTCAGGCCCGAACTCAAAACAGGACTCAGGAGCAGAGAATGACAGTGAGCAGACTTTTATTGAGTCAAGACAACCTCTATGCAGAGCAAACAAAGGGGCTATGAAACCTGATCTATGAAAATACTCATCAACTCTAGAGAAAACAAAAAACACTCCAAAGGAGGAAAATATCTCAATCACGGATCTATAAAAATTATCAAACTCAAAATCACTCACAGAGAGGAAAATCAAAAGGCTACAAAACTTTAAACTAAAGTCTCTCCGAATGGAGAAAGAGCTAACAAAGAAACAGAAAGAACAGGACGGAAACAAAAAACTCTCCTAAAAGATGGAGGCTAGACTCACTACAACTATGAACTATATGAACTGAAAATCACTCCAAAGGGAGGCAAACCAAGAAAGCAAATTACTCAAAAGACTATAAATGCTAAACTAAACTACAGAATTTACAACAAAAAATCACTCTGACGAGGAAACAAGACTTACAAATACAGACTGTGGCTGTGAGCTATGATGCAGGCTTTGGTGATCGGACATAAGACGAAACACTTCGGCACAGGACAAAGGGAGACGCAGACTATTTAAACACATGAGGGTAATGGGGAACAGGTGGACACAATCAGGAATCAGGGATGACGAACAGGTGACACAAGAGGAAGGGCAAGTGATCTGAAACGAGAGGAGAGTTAGACTTTCAAAATAAAACAGGAAATGACAAGACAATAACCCAAGACAGGACGACCTCACCGCAGTGTGACATTAGCCAGTTTTCTTTGGCCTAACTAATCAGCGGTCGGAGGCGTATCTGCTGATGTTGTTTTCAGTCAACACGGCAGCAGTTATCTTAACATCCTTTGCCATTTTTTACGTGGGAACATATTTTAGAGAAGAAAAAACAACTGAAGATGGAAACCAAGCCCAGTAAACGATCCTTGATCCACCGTCTTCTCACAATTTTCAAATAAATGCTGATTTAAGAATTGTTATTTATGTAAATTGAGTTGCCACAACACGCACAGTTGCATCCATTTCATCCCCTTGTTTGCTCCACGTGCATTAAAAAGATGTATTGCGCAGCCTCCAGCCCGCCGACGGCAGCGAGTTATACATTTTGATGACCATCGGCAGGAAAAATGTCCCCGTGCCGCTTGGTGAAAACATGTGTAAACTGAGCCACACACACCCTCCTGAACCCTCTGCAGAGCCCTTTTATCGCCTTTTAATCTGCTTGTTGTTACGTGTGTGTCAGAGGAAGAGAGGAGCACTGTCATCAAGGTTCAGGTGCCTTCCAAGACCTTCATCAGCGATCACTCAGAAACTAATAAACACTCTCTGATTGGTCCTGTCTCTCTCTCACACACACACTTCACCAAATTTACGTCAGCATTGTGTTCAAAAAAGGACCTTGAGCTTTTCTTCTGTCAATCTGCCGAGTTAAAGCTTACAAACTTTACATAAAACACTCACAATAAGACACACACACACACACACACACACACACACACACACACACACACACACACACACACACAGGTTTCGATGTGTTCTCAGTCGCCGTTTGGATATCCTGACACAACCACCTCCAGATTTTAAAGTTTCCACCAAACTGCTTCGTCAAATGAGACAGACATCAGTCATCAGATGCATTAATTTAATGTTCACTTAAAGGTAAATTCAAAGAAGAAAGGTGGATTAACATCACATCTCTTTGATTTGTTCTCCTGATATCAGTTCAGCTAAAGCATGAGCGACATTTTATTTTAAGTTTCAGGAACTTGGAGCACTTCAGTCCAACGTCAGTCTTATATAATATATACATGTGAAAAGGAGCCGCTCCATGCAGCTTTATGCAGCTTTATGGTGGATTTCAGCTCATTTTTTCACTGTCTGACCCTCAACCTGACTGTTCGGCTCTCTCGCCTCTTCCATTTTGTCATCTCCAGCTGTAGCAGGCAGCTGCTATCAGCAAAACAAGCTCAAAAAGCCCAGCATACCCTCGCTGCTCAGCACCAAACAGCGGACTGACGAGGGTGGAGACAAGCTGATGAACACAGTGGAACGTTTAGCAGCTAAAGAGGCAGATATTTCCCTCAGGAACTGAATGAAAAGAGAGCGAGTAGTGCGCTTACATTCACCGGGTGGCCGGAAACACGAGTCCACATGAACAATAATGTTGCTTTATAACTGCTGGATGAGTAAATAAGCAACTGTTTGCTGTGTTCAGCACTTAACCCAAACCATCATCCGCTTTAGTGCCTCAGTATACCGAGCCTAACGACAGGTGGGACACACACAGGACACGCCCCTGGACTGTCACTCAAACATCGACTTCCTGCACAGTGTCACACTTCCTTCGCCAGTGTTTGAAGAAGTTGAAATAATTAACGCAACAATCGTCACATTATCGAGAAGAACAGTATTTGAAATGGGATGAAAAGGAGGAAGTGTGTCCAGACACAGCAGCTCCTCCTGTATCATGAAACCCTTTTTATGCCGCCGTGGACTCTCAGGATGGAGAACATTCAAAAGCCAGTCTGATAGCCTCTCCTCCTTTTCCTGGAGACATTTTCATCATCAGCAGAGAACCTTCTTCTTCGTTGGTGTCATTCCTTTCCAGCCAGCCTTCGTTCTCTGGCAGCCATGAAGAGAAAAACCTGGAAAAAGCAGCAGGTGAGGGATCACCTTCACCTCAGGCTTATCACCTGGAGCTATAATGACATTAATTTTCACTTTCATGATATTTATTTCTGTTTCCTGGTTAGAAACGGCTCCTACACCATTAGGAGAAGGAATCAGGGGTCAATGAAAACACATCAAGCTGCATCTGCCCAGTCGCAAGTGAAACTCATAAACACACAAATGAACATGGAACTAATTAAATACTGTACCTCGTTAATCTCCCTCTTCTCCTCACCTGTGACTCTTCTATAGAGCTGACATCTGCTTCCATTTCCGTCTCTTTATACATTTACCTGATGCCGTTCGTCCAGAGTTAATTATAATGAACCAGCTCCTTCATTCTCAGGAAGAAGCACAGCATAAGGAAGCAAAGGCTAAGGAGGATGTTTTCATGCACCTTTTCATTTGAGAAGGTCTGTAGGCGGATTTATAGATAATAAGCAGTGCAGGAACACATTCAGTGATATGAAGCCGTCGGTCTCTGAGGTCGAGCAGCGTCCCACAGCAGGGCGTTCATACCTGAGGACAGAACGTGAGGGTGAGATCGATAAAGTGAAATCTGCAAACTCTCAGGTGGGTGTAGACATGCAGGTCATGTAGTTAAGCCTGTAAACTGAAGTCAGGAAGAAAAAGACGAAATGCAAAGTGTGCAGATCAAGGCGGGTCAAGGCAGATTTATCTGTGCAGCACATTTCATCAAACTCCTTTACACTGATTAAGAGTCGGCAGCCAAGCTAGCAGCTCTGCAAGCTTCTGAACAGCTAAGCTAAATGTTAATCATGCTAACATGCTCTCACAATGAGAGCCTGAAAATGGTAAGTAGGTATGAAGTTTACCATGTTACCCATGTCAGTTCAGCCTGCTAGCATGCTAACCAATCCTAGCACAGCTGTTCCTCATAGGACTGTCAACACAAGAGTCACCAAAGTCAGTCGGACTCAGCGTCTGGGAGGAAGGTCTGTACAACAACTGGTGCCAATCCATCAAGAAGACTTGGTAGGTAGGTCTTTCACCTGTCTCCATCTCCAACTTCTTTTATTGCCTCTTATTTCACCTGTCCCTCCCGTGTCTCCTCATCTGTCGAGTGACACACACATGCAACATGTGCCCCCCCCCCCCCCCCCCCCCCCCCCCACACACACACACACACACCCCACACACACCCCACACACACGCACACAGAGTTGTCTCACAGCCATCAGGGGCTCCATTACAGCGGTACGGGAACCATCTGTTGGTTGGAATTGAATCATGCTCAATTAGCATCTCATTTGCATATGATTAGCATGTCATTAATCGAGCATTCTGCAGAGTAATGTGATTGCTAAACGAGTTTTGCTTCCCCCGCTGAGTTAAAACCTCTGTTCTGCTAATCGCTGCTGGCTCACCCTTCGTACTGTTGAGGACGAGTGTGTGTGTGTGTGTGTGTGTGTGTGTGTGTGTGTGTGTGTGTGTGTGTGTGTGTGTGTGTGTGTGGTGTGTGTGTGTGTGTGTGTGTGTGCGTGTGTGTGAGGCCTTTGTTACCATGCCAACCCCCAAAACTGGGCTGTAAGTTTGTTGGTCACGTCAGCAACATTAAGAAAGGGACATTTTTACTGTCAAACAGTCACATTGTAACAGGGACAATAACAATCAGCAGCAAACAAAGATCCAAGAGATGCAGGGAAAGACTCAGACAGAAGGCTGAGGGAACAGCCGCAGTCAAAGGCAACGAGAGCGCAGTCCAAAGGTAAGTGCTGGAAAGTTTTGTATGAGAGCAAAGAACAAAGAGCGGCAAAGAGTGAGCAGCTTAAATACTGGGCTGAGGTAATGAGGATCAGGTGATGATCAGGTGATAATCAGGTGATAATCAGGTGAAAATCAGGTGAGGATCAGGTGATAATCAGGTGAGAATCATGTGATGATCAGGTGATAAGGTGAGGATCAGGTGAGGATCAGGTGATAATAAGGTGATAATAAGGTGAGGATCGGGTGACAATCAGGTGAAAATCAGGTGATGATCAGGTGAGGATCGGGTGATAATCAGGTGATAATCAGGTGAGGATCAGGTGAGAACCAGGTGAGGATCGGGTGATAATCAGGTGATAATCAGGTGAGGATCGGGTGATAATCAGGTGAGGATCAGGTGAGGATCAGGTGATAATCAGGTGAAAATCGGGTGATAATCAGGTGTGGATCAGGTGAGGATCAGGTGATAATCAGGTGAAAATCGGGTGATAATCAGGTGTGGATCAGGTGAGGATCAGGTGAGGATCAGGTGAGGATCAGGTGAGGATCGGGTGATAATCAGGTGATAATCAGGTGATAATCAGGTGAAAATCGGGTGATAATCAGGTGAGGATCAGGTGAGGATCAGGTGATAATCAGGTGAAAATCGGGTGATAATCAGGTGTGGATCAGGTGAGGATCAGGTGAGGATCAGGTGAGGATCAGGTGAGGATCGGGTGATAATCAGGTGATAATCAGGTGATAATCAGGTGATAATCAGGTGAAAATCGGGTGAGGATCAGGTGAGGATCAGGTGAGGATCAGGTGAGGATCAGGTGGAGTGGAAAAGGCTGGCTCAGCAGGTGAGCAGTTGGCAAAGAAAGGCAGCAGGAAAGAGAAGTTTCTGTTATATTTGAGGGAAACACATTACAAGACAAACGTGCTGATGACAGATGATCTCACTGAGAACTGCATATCACAGCTCTGTGTGGATAAGCTGAGAGATCACTGATTGGACTTTCAAACTGACATGATGTCATGCAAAGATAAACATAAACGTCCATGCAAACCTACACTCAGAGGGTGTCATGAGCAGCCGTAGGTAGCGTAGGAGCGTTTTGCCTGCCGAGCTTTGCTGACTCACTGGGATCGTGGTTATTTGGCCGTTTTCCCCTTGATTTTCATGTTTCTATCATGGGAGGGACGGCTTCATAGTTCCTTGTTTTTTGTACAGTGTCTGCGCAGGGTATTTTATTTAGAAAATTTGGATTTTGGATCTGCTCTGTGCTGATGGCGTGTTGTACATCGAAATGAAGTCATGGGGACATATATAGCAAACATTTTAAACAACTAAAAATGGGTGAAGAGTTTTCAGAACGCAACTTCTTTTGGAGCTGAAATTTTGCAAATGGAAACAGTTTGGGTGTTTGTGTATTTCGAGGAGTCAAATGTCTTTACATTTTTCTCTACATGAAGTCAGGAAGTCCAAGATCACGCAGCAGAGAGAAAAAAACAGGAGGGTGAAATAGCGACGCGTGCACAGCGTGTGTGTTAGCGTGTGTTATTGTAGAGTGTGTGTGGATTTAAGGGGAGTTTGGCACGATGTCTGTCACAACAGAGACATTTTATATCTGCACTGTTTGTTTTGATGCAAGTTTATTCATCCAGAACTGTGTGTGTGAGAGAGAGAAAGAGTGTAATCCAAGGTGTGACGCTGTGTGTGTGTGTGTGTGTGTGTGTGTGTGTGTGTGTGTGTGTGTGTGTGTGTGTGTGTGTGTGTGTGTTCACTCTGCCTGATTATCTCAGGCTTTCTTGGCTCTTGATTCTGACCTTTTTTGTTTTTTCATCGCCGCTTCAGCTCATTAGAGTCACAGAATCACAGATGACTCAATATATTTCTACATGGGCGGCTTTCCCTCCACATAGTTTATATTTTATTTCCATGTTATTTCCTTTAATTAAAACCTCCACATTGATCCACATTGACCTCGGTCCAGTTTGGAAATCTCTGCAACTTAGAAAACTTTAATTAACTGGGAAACTTTGCTGCTTTGGATGTATTTACACGCAGTGCAACTGGCAGCTGACCAGGAAAACCACAGATTTCACTGTCAGCCAAGGCCCCACCGGGTCAGCTGTGTCACCTGGCTGGACCTTAATTGGTCATCATGAAGGTCAGTTGTGAGGGAGAGCAGATCAATGTCTCCTCGCTCCTCGTGTGACCTGGAAATGTTGGGATGTCCACTTATTTCTGTTGGAAAAAGGATCCTTAAGGAGGAATGAGCAGTTGTTCTCACTGATGTGTTTTTAATAGAACTAAAGTTTCTTTTTATTTTTTTTTATTTCACTTTTTATTTCAGTATTTACAAGTGATTTTACTGTCAAAGGAAGCCCTTTCAAAATAAGTGTTTTTGGGTGAATGCTTTGGATCCAAGGAGCATGAATACGCTGCATTCATGCCTTATATTATTAATGAAATGTGCTTTAACTGTGCTGAGATTATATGAGTGTTTGTAAAAGCGCAGGTAAATAATTGAGCAGACTGTGCTATAACAGTATTCACATGTATGTTTGATGGATGACATGCCTCTGTGCCTGTAAAGTGATTTCAGAAAGGAGCACGGTTGCCTTTTAAAAGACTGCAGAGTGACAGACATTTGGTGGGATATTTGCTGGATCCTGGCTCACAAACAAAAGGACGGTATCTGGACTTTGGCAGAGATGTGGTCAGCGGTCTGCTTCGGATACCCTGCAGTCAGTGTCACCTTCTCCAGCTGTTCGGGAGGTGAAACCCTTCAGAAAGACTTTCCAAAAGGACAAAATGAACTCTGGCTTGTAGCTGTGACCGTGCAGACCTCAGCGTAGGAGCATGAGGGGAGATTTCCATTGAAGAAAAATAAAATTTAGAAAATATATCAGCAGCTTAAGTCCTCTGCCGCCCTGGAGCGAAGCTGGAGAAACAGCTTGGCTCTGCTGTTTTTCTGTTACAGTACATTTCAGCTAGAGTTACTGTCTTCTTACCTTTCCAGTTTTATTTTGCAGTAGTAACAACAACAAGTTTTACATAAATTGAACTGATTCAAGCAAAGGCAGAAGCACTCATGTTCACATCTGTTTCCACCTGTTTGCACCAACTTGTGTTGTCGTGTGCGTCGACTCTGACGTCTCCACGTCTGTTTATTGGTCTTTAAATAAATAATTGCATCTTTTCAGACATGCAGAAGAAGAGCAGTTGCTATGTTGTTATTATTCAGCCTTTATGCATATATGTATTTACATATATTTGCAGTCTATAGCAGCCTATGTGGCACATTATATGCATCAGCTGTCTGTCGTCTGTCTGCCGGACTCGTTTCGATTGTTGTTGGCTGAATTAAGATTATATTGTCAGTACATTAAGAGCCGTTTTGTTACATCTTAATAAAAATTCAAGATTTTATGTGATTGGCTGTATGACCACACAAAAAAGGAATCAGAGACACAGTCTGAAATATGCGTCTTGCCTGCCGAGATGAGCAGGAAACATTGTGTTTCTGCAGCCTGTTTCTTGCCTACTGCATGTTTTCACTGTCAGTCTTTACAGTCAAAATTCTGCTGCAAAGCAAACTGTACTGCAGGTGGAGGTCAGATGGGCAGTGGAACTTAGAGGTGAAGCTACAACCGTGAACGGTCAGGTGGGACTCCACAGGCGTTTTCATTGGCTCCGCCTCGCTCACACCTGGTGACTGTTGGAAACTGAAACGCAAACGTCAAGGTGCCGTTACGGCTTCTGGGGCAGTGACAGCCATGTTCACCAGGCCCCGGCTCGAACTCGCCAGCTCGGCATTGACTTTGGCTTTTCAGCGCCTGAACCGTGTTTATGAGGCGACGCGAGGTCCTTTCTTCCTTTCCTGCCCTGATCTGTGGTTTATGGGGTTAAAACCTGCCTTCACTTCATCTCCCTCTCCTCTTTTCATGGTCGCTCGTGGGATTAAAAGCAAGACCTTCCCTTTTTTCTGGAATGACCTTTCACCATTTCTTGCTTTTCCATCATTTATGGGGCTAAAAGCTCAGGCCCTCGCCTTCAATTTATTCTCTTCCTCATTCACTCATTTCCCTCTCTTTATATCTCCCTCCATGCTCTCTATCCGTCTGTCATTCATGGGGTTGAATGCTATTTCCTTCCCTCGTGCCCTGGAAAACCTTGTATTTGTCTTGATGTTGATTATTTGTTAAACTCCTCTCTCTTCATCCTTCTCTCGTATTTGTTCCTTCAGTCATTCTGTAGAAGTCTTTGGACGTCTCAGTGGTCTCAGTTTTTTTTTTTTTTAACATTAGTGGAAAAAGCATCGTATACTTTTACAGCTGAAAAACCTTTTGTCTCATCGAGCCCTCTTCTGTTTCTCTGTTTGGCGCCATAATCAGGAAAACAACACGCATCAGTTTTTCCATCATCTCCTCTGACCTGCAGGAACGTCTCTCCATCATCTCTCTTTTCTTTCATTCTGTCCGTCCGTCCCTCAGTCCATTTATTTCACTTTGATTTATCAGCTCGTTGCTCTGAAACCATCTGACCTTTTTTTTGTCGATTTCAGCACTCTGCTCTTTGTGTCTCGTGTCTGTTTGTCTGACTCGGTTACGTCGTCCATCTGCGGCTTTTATTTCATTATCTGTTCCTTTATTCCACGTCCATCATCCATCTGCTGTCTCACTCTTGGTTTAATCATCCGTCCTGTTCTCCCCGTTTATCACATCTTACCTGTCACCCTTTCATGCAGCTCTCATTCCTCTCCCTATAAACCTCTCATCCCTCCAATTATGCTAAATTCCTCTTTCGACTCTTACATTTGTTTTTTTCTCCACCTTCCTGTCTTTCGTTTCATTTCATTCCCTGTACACCAACAGCTGCACCTCCAGTCACCAGTCTGTCAAGCTCCTGAAGTTTGTGGACGACAGCACCATCACTGGACTCATTTCTGATGGAGACGAGTCCGCCTACAGGTGGGAGGTTGACCTTCTGGTGACCTGGTGTAACCAGAACAACCTAGAGCTAAAGACAGTGGAGATGGTTGTGGACTTCACCTGCCCCCATCACCCGCTGTGACTCCACCATTGACACTGTGGAGTCTTTCTGCTTCCTGGGAACCATCATCTCGCAGGACCTCAAGTGGGAGCCGAACATCAGCTCCCTCATCAAGAAAGCACAGCAGAGGATGTACTTCCTGCGGCAGCTGAAGAAATTCAGTCAGCCAAAGACAATGATGGTGCACCTCTACACATCCATCATTGAGTCCATCCTCAGCTCCTCCATCACCATCTGGTACGCTGCTGCCACTGCAGACTGCAGCGTGTCATTCGGTCTGCAGAGAAGGTGATCGGCTGCAATCTCCCGTCTCTCCAGGACCTGTACGCCTCCAGGTGTGCAGGAAAGATTGTGGCTGACCCCTCCCACCCTGGACACAAACTCTTTGAGACACTCCCCTCTGGCAGGAGGCTGCGGTCCATCAGGACCAAACCTCACGCCATAACCCCCCCGACACTCTTCACACTTGTCTCATTGACATTGCCATGACTCTATGCGTTACATTAACGCTCAGCTTGGACTTCCTTTTGAGAAAACAGACAAAAAACAAAACTTGTATATATATTTACATCGTTATATTCTACTTGTTAAATTTTTACTTATTGTGTGTAAACTCAATGAAGCAATGAAGCTTTTCTTCTGATTTCAACCTGACTGTCAACCTGCATCAATCATGAATGCTCCCCAAAAACTGTTAACAGAAGGAATGGAAGAAACCTCTGGAAGAGCAACAGAAGAGGGATCCGTCTCTCAGGATGGACAGACATGTAATAGATGATGTCACCAAACAGACCTGAGAGGACAACCACCATGGAAACCTGCAGCGAGACGACACGAGCTCAAGCACAGCGTTCATCCAGAGAAAGGAAACAAACACAGAGAAGGAAAACGAAGAAGAGAGACTGAATCTCCTGGAGGATGAAGATCCAGATCCAGAACATTTGGAGCGAGGCACTGACGGCCAGTGGGGACAGAGAGACGTCCCAGGACATCTGATGGTCCAGCACTGAGAATCCTGAGTGAAAAGAGAAGACAAGAAGAAGAAAAGAGAGAGAGACAGCTGGACGATCATGAGCTTGTGGGACAACAAACAAACGGAGGCTTAGCGAGAGCTGTTGAAGGACAGAGCGCCAGAAGAGCTGAAAAAATGTTTCTAAAAAACAAACAAACTGCACGTCAATGTTTCTGTAAAGCTCTGATGAGCTGAAACTTCTCTTTACGTTCTTCACGTTTCAGTTTCACAGTGGCAGCGCTGTGGTTAAGGTCTGGGTGGGTTCAGGCACATAAACCCCTGGTTAGGGTCAGGAACAGCTCGGACAGCGGTCTGCTGCTGGCAGTGACGTCGCCGCGCTGTCACGCCACCGCCATCCCCTCCTGCACGTACCTGTAATCTGAACCATGTCACTTTGATACCTGTTGTAGAAACATGATAATATGAAATGTGCATTTTATCCTGGTGACTGGGCTGTAACCTGGGCTGTGTGTGTGTGTGTGTGTGCGCGCACGTGTGTGTGTGTGTGTGTGTGTGTGTGTGTGTGTGTGTGTGTGTGTGTGTGTGTGTGTGTGTGTGTCTTGTAGGAGACTGTATTGACACTGTGGACTGTTACTCATCATACAGTATATGCAGTGTCTGCAAACACACACAGACATCTCTCTGTGGGATGCAGACAAACCCTTATTCTGTGTGTGTGTGTGTGTGTGTGTGTGTGTGTGTGTGTGTCTGTGTCTGTGTGTGTGTGTGTGTGTGTGTGTGTGTGTGTGTGTGTGTGTGTGTGTGTGTGTGTGTGTGTGTGTGTGTGAGTGAAAGAGAGAAGCCTATAGATGATGGAGATTTACCCTAACCATAACCACTACTTGCCTAACCCTGCTGATTTACATTATGGGGACTTCAATTTTGTCCCCACAAGTAAGGCAAGTGCCCACAATGTGTAATACATGGATACACACACACATGCACACACTTAGTGGATTTGCTGGACCAACAAATATGAATGTGGATCTCTGAAACAAACACACATGAAGTCCACTGGTGCACAGCTAAATCTGACCACGAAGCGTTTGAGCCGTCAGATTTAAGGCGGCTCTGTCATCAGGAAGGTGAGTGTGACTGATTTTAATGTGATGTTTAAATCTGCAGCAGAGGATCAGTCCAGCTCAGTCCAGCTCACCTCATCTCTCCCTGCAGCTTCTGTCAGAACACTGGGATGATTTAATTGCTGCCAGACGGCTTCTTTTTCACTTAAATTGACGATGTTGACTTCGGCTATGAAGAGCAAAGCACATCTGCCGCGTGGGAAATATGTGCATACAGCTGCTGAATTTACTGCGTACTAATGAAAACATACCGTCCTCCAGCCGACAGTGCGTTGACCTCGTGGTCCCACAAATACGCCATAGTGTTTAAAAAAAACATTTGTTGGATGTAAGAGCAAACACTGCTTTTTCCCCATTAAGGCTGGTACCTCCGCATGGAAACAAACTCCTCACCTCTGCCTCACCTCTCCCTCTGGAGTCTGAGTGTTACCTCTCCTCTTCACTCTATCAGCTCCTCTTGCAGGTTCACTCAGTCCATTTCCACTCTGTCTCTCCCCGGAGGAGATGTCTCATTCATCTCAACACCTCCTCTCTCTGGACTCACTCTTACATCCATCCCTCCCTGGGCTGAGCTGACGGGGAGGAGGAGGAGGGAGGTGAGGGTAGAAAGAGAGATTATTCTCTATCCTCCTCTCCACAGTCTATCCACACTGCTGCAATGCAGTTACAGTAAGAGGATGGGTGCTTTTGACTTGTACAATGAATCATCAGTGGATTGGCTGCGTTCATGTGTCACTTGCTGATGGGAAGCAGAGGCAGCATGTCAGATGTAATATTTTTAGATTATTATTAGAAAAGTGTGCGGCCTGTAATGTACTCATGGTTGGGACTGATTGGTGATACACTGTGCTTCACACAGACTGCGAGTGAGTGTGTGTGAGGAATACAAATGAAGAATTTAAAGGAGTTTTAAGCACTTTGTCACTACATTAATTATTCTAAATGGAATAGTTAATAAGACCACGTTCATCCTGACCTTTCCCTGTGTACCTTTACATTATTTGAACTCACCAAACTGTCCTGAATCCCGTCCAGCTGAGCTCCCACTGAGGATTGTTTCCCCTTGAAGTTAAAATTGACATTGAAATTTATATAACGACTTAAAAAATGCATGAGCTTCTGTGAGAGAATAAAAAAATATTTCCTTATCTACTTAGTTAAAAAAGTTTTTGTTTCAATTATTCAGACGTGCTTAATTATGTATTTTACAGCAAAGAATTAGCATAGCTCATGAGAAAACCCTTTCCACTAGAAATTATGTTTATATACGACTAATATTCTACTAATCTGCAGCAGTAATGTAACGTAACACCGCCCACATTAGGGTTTTTATCAGCGTAATGAGGACACATTTTTTTAATGAACATATCTGTCAAGTTGCAAAATGCTGGACTAACAACGGATAACAATTGTTTACCTACAATGTCCACTTTTCAGTACAATGAATGTATGTTTTATTGGTCATATTTCGGCACTTGAGGACAAGTTTCAGTTTCAGTTTCATGTCATCAAATGATACAAAACATGTCGAGATACAATCACAACATCAGGTACGATCAACGCCAAAAACAAACAACTGATATGGAAATTGAGGCAACTTATTGATGAGTCTCATTGTAATCCACCAATCGATAACGCTTCAACGCAAATGTTTTTTTACTTTGGCAGAGATCCAGATGATCCAATCCAGTAAAATATTAAGTGCAAAACATCAGAGCAATCCATTAAAAGCTGTTATATCATTTCGAATTAGCAGGCAACGTATGTTTTCTCCAGTAAGCATGCACGCATAGGTGACATAGCTGCTGCACTCAGACCTTTTGATTGACACTTCACTTAACCAACCAGAATTTTCCATGTCATGTCCACAGAGTCCACATTGAAAGCAAGAGTCTCCCTCTCTTCTTTCAGGTAAAGATCACAGCCAGTTGTGCAGATGACTGGCACTTCGTACAGCCAATGAAATTCCGGAGACGAGGAAATGCTGCGAAATTTACAGCAAACTCAAGGAATTCAGTGCAGTTTTAGACCTATTTTACAAGAGTGGCAAGAAGTTTCGAAAGGTTAGAGAAAGATCCCAGTCTTAATTGTGTCCATTTTTTCAGCAATTCTCCACCCAAAATGACATTTGTGACACAAAACAGGCAACAGGGACATTGTAGTTAGATGGTTTGCAGTTTAACTTCTAGTCAGACGACACACACAATATTTCCTTTGAGGGTCAAACTGATTTGAGCTCACAGCTGAAAAAGTACAGAAGGTTAAAGTTGAAGCAGTTAAAACATGTCTGCAAAATGTCATTAACAAGGACTTGAGGGGATTTTCCACATCATGGAACTGAGGTTAACGTGTGTGATCATCAGAGACGTCTTCCTGTCCTGTTGGACTCTGGTGTAATGATGTTTCCATAACACCAGAACTCAGGAGCGACACTGAAGAGTAAAATGTTATCATAACCAGTTTGAATGATGGGCAAAAACGTTAAAATCAAACCCGGTCTGTAAAGAAAATCCCATGAAAGATCACTCCATCCAGATACCTTTGCTTTGTGTTGATTCCAAGCCTCAAAAAATATCCAAAATGTTTCCACGTCGTGCTTTGAAGCACAATAACGACTGAATCTGCTTGTTTACTGATATTTTGGTGGCTGTTTGCAGGATCATGCTGCAGCAGAGGTTTGGAGAGTTTTCTCAGGATCATGATGAAAACTTCACTTTTGGAATCAATACAGAAGGCCTTGAACTGGAGATGACCACAGTCTCTGTTCTCTTTGAAAGAAGGAAAAATACAAACAAACCACCAGTGAAGTCTACAGTGGGCGAGCGTCGGACTCTCAAAGTACAGTTTTGTGGTAAAAGTCCGCCTACAGAAACATGCGATAAGGTGGCCTCAGCTTACATTGCCTGTCGCTCTCTGGCTTTCTCCATCTCCATCAAGGCTACTTTCCTCCCTGACTCCTTGTTCATTATTCATAGTGTACCAGTCTCAATCTGTGCTGGCTTTTGATGTCATTTGGGTTCTTCTTCTCGATTCTCTTTTGTCTTTATCATCTTATTTTCCCCCATTCCCTTTTGTGGAGAGATGTTTTCGCCCTTGAGCATTCTTCTTTTTGTTTTCCATTGAGTTTACGTTTCTTTTCTTTTCATTTTTCTTTCTCTGTGTGTTTCATCATGAGGAAAAAAAAGACCAGAACTTAAACCTTCTGACTTTTCTTGATCTTTGTCACTCTGCGAACTTCACATTCGCCACGCCAGGCAAGACGGTACATAATCTGTGTCAGTGCATGTCCTGCAGACTGCATACTGTTAGTTCAGCTGGAGTTTGCGGTTTTTGCCTGTAACTGCAGCGTGATCTGCAGATGTAAAGGTGTGGAGTGCGTCATGAAGCACTTTTACTTCGATTGTCCAGTAAATGCACATGTTGAGGTTTAGAGGATATATCTGCCACGTCATTAATCAATAGGATTTCAATAAAATGCAGAAATTTTTTACTCTTTGGGCCTCACTGAGAAGATCCAAGCAGTGACATTGGTTGGATGGTGGAAGTCTTACAACATACAGTGAAGACATGTCCTGTCTGCTGGATTTGCCCCTCTGTGCACGCTCTGGGAGTCAGTCTGTGGTTTTCAGTGCAAAATGGTGGCACTAAACCACAGTTTAATAGGTCAAAGGTCAGACAATTTTAAACTCTGGAGATCTGGTGAAATTTAGCTCCAAAGTTTCCACAATGTGACTGCCGTTAAGATTGTCTAAAAACCAACCACAATCTCGCGACATGCCTCCACTTGCTTATTTATTGTCAGTCAGTCCACCTTTTTGTTTCACATCGAATTATCTCAGCAACTTTTACATTTCCATGAAGTTTGGTACAGAGGATGAAGTGTGATAACTGACGCTCGTCAGCTGAATAACTCTGCTAAATAACACGTGTTAGCATGATGCCTGCAGCCTCACAGAGTTGCTCACATGTCTGTAGACCCTCAGTTGTGTCTAATAAACTAATAAAAAAAACAGTGTGAGCCCTGTGGACAGAGCACAAATATTTGATGGCATGTCTCTGCTGGCAGATTTTCTTCCATTGATTTGTTGTTCTACGATTCACCAGACATTTATCGCCCAATCAAAGAAGCCTCATGCCACTACACTGCACACAGAGCATGACCAAGATTTTATCAGACCCATTTCTCACACTGTAACATACAATAAACCTGCAAGACTGCTGTTACCACACAGCATGTGGTGTTCAGGTTGGTTATTTTAAGGCCACAGATTCACCTCATTTCCAAAATTCTGTGATTCATCTAAATCGTTCACAGCTGATAGCTCTGCCGCCACCGGCGTGTGATTAGCAGGTAAAGACTGCTTCCCTTGTTCTTACTGTCACTCCACACCCTCTTACTTTGTAGGAACATAGACATCACATCCTCCACAGAGGAGCTTCTTGAAGGACCCTCAGAAGATCCAGTCATAACCTGAAGGAGCTCACATCAAAGAGAAGCCTAATTGGCAAAATGCAGCTTTGATCACATGCTTCCTGCTCTCCCAGATGGCACCAGATGCTACCTGCATGCGTTTGTGTCTCGCGTGTGTGTTGACATGCGTGATGTGTGTGTAAGGAGTGTGCTGAAAACAGTCATGGCTGCATGAATTTATGGCATTCACTCACATTTTAACCCATCAGCTTTGCATGAAGTGCAGTCAGAAGGTAAAAATCAGCTTTCAGGCTCCAGACACGACTAGAAACCTTGAACATTTAGCAAGTCGTGTCTTCCTGACAGCGATCACCAAACAAAAATGAGCCATTTAAAGGCAGCCAGAGGTTTTTTTAAGTGGTTTTATTGATGCTGGTTATGTAATCTATGATTATTTGGTTATACCTCTGCATTGTTGGAAGAAATCCTGAACATTTTTCTCTTACATGAACTCTATTTTTAGGTTGTTTACTGCTGGATAGCAGCAAATACAGGGACTCAGTGAAGGCAGGAATCATGGAGAACTGACAGAGGACTCACTCGTGGGAACTTTTCTAGAAGGAGACGAAGAGGGAAATAAAGCAAGAGGTGCAGAAAACCCCACATACGCACAGCTGGCACGAGGTTTCTTTGCTGATTTAGCTCTCGGAGGCTTTAATTTCTATTGAACAAAGAGTCATTTTGGAGCGTTCGTGATGCTCAGAATTGTTTATTAAGCATTTGCAGCTGTTCACTTCGCAATGATTGTGTATGGGTTAGGGGTTAGAGCCCCTCAGAGCCCCCTCGCAGGTAATGATGTGTTTTTGTACACAGCCTGAGAGGGAGATCTGCAGACACTACTCAGAGCTCAAAAAATGACCTCAATGACCTCAAGATTTCAAGGGGTAGAAATCATGTAATGTCTTTTGATTTATAGGTGAAAATGTGTCATTCTCTCAAGATGTTTGAAGTGTGCGCCAATAAAGGAGAGTACGCTATGTAGTAAAGATACATTATCAGTGATTAGGACACACACACACACACACACACACACACACACACACACACACACACACACTTATGAAACCATGTGTGGAGGATGTAACTGACACACTGTGTGTTAAAGTGCAGAGCAGCAGAAGTGAAAACGGCCCAGAATTAATAAACGTTAAAGTTCAGCCCTGCCCCTGAACAAGGCTCCGACAGGTTACACTTTATCTCGCCCTGCGGTGTGTGTGCGGCTGTGTGTGCGGCTGTGTGTGCGGCCGTGTGTCCCTAATATTGATGTGCGTGCTCGTTCGCCAGCGGTGAACACATTTGTGCGAGTGTGTACTTTGATCGTCGTGTGTGCGTACTTTTAGGTTTGCATGTGTCTGCGTTTGTCCCTGTGTGTGTGTGTGTGTGTGTGTGTGTGTGTGTGTGTGTGTGTGTGTGTCCAGCCTTTAATAAGCCTCTGTGTGATAAGTGCAGCTCTCTGCAGCCTGGAGGAACTGGTTCCACTGTTGAACTCTAAGTCCAACAACCTTTTGGTGTCTGACTGAAATGAAATGCCAGACGCTCAGACCTCCAGCCTACAGATGCAGCCCTGTTACTGCCTCGCCGGGCTGCACCACAGCTCCTTAATCTTTTAAGATTATCAAATGTCAGATCAGACGATCAGCTCTTAATGCATCTGGGTGACCAGACATGAAATATGGCTGACACTGAGGACTTCAGACAGGGGGACGGAGCAGGACAGGTTTTTGTCTAACCTGGATCTTATTTTGTAGCTATTCAAGTTTGTAGAGGAGAAATTATTAAAGTATTTTCATTAAGTAACAACATTTTGGACACAGTAACTAATAAAATCATCCCACAAATTAACAATCAGAGGAACTGACAGATTGTAAACCAGCCAGAGGACATAAACGTGCACAGGAAAGTATTTTCTGTGTGGAATAATGATTAGAATTAACAGTTTTCTACAGTGAAATCTGAAGCCTGCATAGAAATAATACCACAGCAGAATAAACTGTGTTATCCACGTAATCACGGATATTTAAACCTGCAACAAGCTCAGCTGTGAAAACTGCAAATCTGTAAAGAAAACAAATGTTGAACATGTCAGAGCTGGTTTTCGTCAGCTTTATTCATCATGTGTCATCTTCGGGGAAGACGTCCGTCCCGTCTGTCCTCGGCATCAGCAGCTGTCGATACTTTCTCTGCAGAGCGTGTTTTTACCTCCACGAGTCGATAGCGGGTTAGTTGCTGCTCGGTGTGCACGAGAGGACACAGAGGTGGGATTAAAAGGCAGAATGCCTCCAGGCAACCTAAAAACAAGTGTAAATCCTGAATAAATGCACCTGTAGACACACAGATAACCTGCAGCCTCAGCCTCACGACTGCATGCTTTTCAGAAGAGCCTTGGTGTTGGCCTCTTTAAGGTGATGAAATGTACCATTAATTTGCCATGACCACTTATGTTTTGCAGGATCTCTGAGCTTTGGGTAATAATTTTAATGTTTTACTTATTTTCTCTTTCACACGACAAAGAGACACAAGCTCCACCAAAGGCGAGTTGGTAAAGACCCAGTTTGTAAGAACTTTCCTGTGAAGGGCGACTCCAACAAATGTTTATGCCTTCAGTATCAAACACTGATGCAAGATTCACATCATGTGGAAGAGATGGGAGAGATTTCCATTCACGTTCACAGCAATGGACAAGAGTCGGAGTCGGTCATGTGAGAGTGCGTCAACAGCATAAAATCATACACACTAAATGTGGCTTTAATTACCCTGAATGATGGACTTTTCCTCTTTGTTTGCGTCAGTTATTTCCTTTTTGTGTTGTGCTCCCATTGGCTGGAGGAGCTGGTGGAGTTTTTCTTTTATGTAAACCTCAACAGATCAAAGCTTCCAGTTCGCCGGGGTGCTGCATTAACGTCTCAGGGCAGCGAATGAGCACAGCAGCAGACCACTGAAGGCGGGTCATCAGACCTACAGACAAAAACATTCATGGTCTCATTTTATTAGCTGTATGTTGATTGGAAAGGTGTTCACAAGTCAGAAACTGGTTATTATGGTCACATGAATGAGAGGTGGTTCTGAAAAGTCTTCACCGAACTCTTCAACCGGTCAACTCGCCCCTTGTTGGATATCGGTTAATGACTGACACGTGAGGCTGATGAGCGTTGGGGACATGGGTTACGTCTTTTCAAATTTCCAAGAAGCATTTATCCTGATGATTTCCTGTGTTCAAAATACAACAATAAAACACTGCTGCTCTGGCTCTGATAACTGTGTCTTTACTAGTATTAACACATGCACATGTGTGGACACAGATGCTGATCCAGCTGTGATCAGCTGACGCCATCATCAGAAACAGAAGTGGCTGCTCGGGACACTTCAGAGGAAAGGACGGTCTGAAGTCTGATTTCTTTTAAAGCCTTCCTCGTTTGTCCTCTCCTCACATGGTTTCCTGCGTCTCCTCATGCAGTCTCAGTGGGAGGCACTAAGACGCAAGGAAAAGTCGCGAGTGAAGGAAATGTGGGTGCAGCTTAGAGATTTTCAGGGGTTTCGTTTCAGCTGCATGATGGACGTACCTTTTTCTTTGGTTGGATGAATGTTGGGCACATCCTCTCACTCCTCACCACTCACACTTTCTCTTTTGCCCAATTCCTCCCTTTCTCTTTGTCTTTTTACAAGCTTCAGTCCACCTGTCTCTGCCCCCCTGCTGTCCCTGATAAGCGCCCGTGTCTTTCATTAGCGGCGGGGCCTTTGATCTGAGTGAAGGAGGCTGTAAGTCGACTCACCGGTCGCTATAAGCCTCAGACCACACAAACACTCAGAGACCAAACAGAGGAAGAAACACTGATTTGGACTGGATGATATTTCCACCACACAGCTCTCACTGCGTCCGCTGTGTGTAAACAGAGCAGGAGGATTTGTTCAGAGGAGGGAAGGTGCAGCTCTGCAGCTGCTTCGAGCTGCAAACAGGCCATCAGTACAGCTCTGAGAACATTATCGCTGCGGCTGGTAAGAAGACAACTTGCAGGAATTAAAAAGAACATAAAAAGGATAAAGCAGCAACTGCCTGAGTGAAATGCAACAACAATGAGCAAAAATACCAAAAACAAGCTGAAGTTTCAGCATCATGTCTTTGCAAGAAGCCCGACCAACATGCTGACAACTCAAACATCATACATAGTTATAAGAGAGATGGCATCGCATAAAAATACCGAAGGTCACCACATATATTCCCAGAATTCTAGGTAACCTGTGAACATGCATGTAGCTCAGGTGGACGTCCAAATGTTGTGTGCGGTAAACCACAAAATATGGCAACACTGTTTTCTATCACAAGCCTTCTCTTTAGTCAGGAGTGCAAGGGTCTCAAGGTTAGGCCCCACAGAGACCTCAGACAGTCACACATTAACATAATATTTAGGGACATTCAAGCAGATGGCAGATAGACAGTCTCTCCCTGTCTCAGCTATCGTAGTAACCAAGGTCTTATAGATAAACTGTTTTTTAATAAGGAAGAATGTCGAAGTGTCCTCAGGTAGTCGGGTGGAGGTCACTGCATATGTAGGTGCTGTGGGAGGTAATGTTTATTTTCAGAATCCAATAGAGTACCACGGAGCAATTCGAGGAGTGGAAACATGTGACATCGGGTGTATTAATACGCCCCATTAGAAGGAACTTCTTCAGGTGTGCTGTGGCTCTGTGTGGCTCACTTGTTGACGTTTTATCGTTCTTCAGCTTTTCGTTGATGCATCAGGCCTCCAGTAAGTACTTCTGCTTGAGTTAAATTCATTAAGCTCTTTATCACCTATGACCTTTAATTTATGCAAATTAAAGTTTGTAATTAATCACTTTATTCTTTTAGTGCATGTATGCAGGTAGGAGCTGGGGTTGGGGGGAGGGCTGGCTTGTCTTGGACACAGGCAAGGGGGGCTTCAAGGAGAAAAGGTTGGGAACCACTGCTCCAGACAACACTGATTACATACTGTCATTTCTGCCATATCTTTAAACGATATTGTTAAATAAATCTGGATTTTCTAAACTCAAGCTGAGACGACTGAGGTCATCACAATAACATCATCATTGGCTTTTTGCTCAGGCACAACAAGCTCCCTCTGATATCATGCAGCCATCACACACTGAGTTGTGCTCCATCAAATGCCATAAACTCAGATTTTAATAACTTTTTTGCAAAGAAGTTACTGCAGTTTGGTTTGAGAAGCTGGCCCTCTCCCTTTTGATGGGACTCTCTTTAAATATATTTAGTTTTCTATCCTGGAGGAAGCCAAAGTTCAGGAACCAGTGAAGTGCTTCATCCAAACTGGAACTCCAGGACTGTTTGTGAAATAGCAAAACTCTCCAAACTCGATCTTAGGAGTTAAATAAAGAAGATGATACGGTTCTAATGTCGGACTGCCTCTGCAGCAGCTTCCATTTTGTACAGTACCACTGTATAACAGATGCAGGCTAAATTCATTAGGGGCAACCAACTGAGGCTGACACTCTATAAACATGACAAACCAGGCCCGGCTTTGAAGAAGTTCCCTCCTTTTTCAGTAATCAGAGAGACGGTAAAGAGTCTGAGCCCTGGAGGAGGTGGCAGATCCGCAGGGCAGATAGAGCTGCCGAGCTCCTGCAGAGGTGTGCGTGCTGAGATGTAAAATAAAAAGAAACGTGGAGTAAAGCGAAGTATGACTTCAAGGGAGGAGGTCAAGTGAGTTGAAGGAGTGAGCAGCCTTCCTGAGTCTCAGATTAAAAGAGAGCTGAAAATCTACGTTTCACGCTTTGTACTCGACAGCGGGGCTCCACTTGTGGGAGTAATTAGCACCGCAGCTTTCCTTTTGAAGTGAGCTTGAAGAAACAGTCGAGGAGAAAGCTGCTGCTGCTTTTGGGGGCCACACAGTGACGGAGATATGAGGAGCAGAAAAAAGTCAAGCTGGAGGTGACGGTTAGTTTCACGCAATCATGTAATTCAGCACAATGCAAAGTATGAAAAAAGGAAGGAATTATATGGATTCAGTGCAGCAGCTGGAGGGAAGAAACTGCGAATTTTAGAAAAAAGAACGCAGCTAATCTATAATAAAACAAAGTCTTAAAATGAAATATGACTTCTGCATTTTTTGTTCTAAACGTGCTTGTGAAAATGTCTTCAGGACAAACAGGTGGTAAAAAAGCACAAAGAAAACTGCTTCTAAAGTCCACTTAAAATGAGAAAAATAAAATTAATGTCCCAGTTCAGCAGAGTGAAATATCTCACTCTACACATGTGAATTAATGCAGTGATATGTTTATTACACTCTATGTTAAAGACCCTGTTCGGTGTGAATCAAGTTTTTAACCTCATTAACATATTCAAATGGTGTTTTTTTTAAATATATGCTACAAGAAACATCGTGAATGAAATAAGAAATCAATGTCATGGCTGAGAACTTCTGCTTTGCACCTGCAGGGGACCAATAATGCTATTAATGTTAGCTAACATTAGCCTGCCCAGCTTCGTGATTCGTGTGGATTGCCGACAGGATGTTACATGGCCACAAGGTGTTGATGAAGAAAGTTACAGCAAACGTTACTCAGAACAGTTTGTCAGAAAGCGAAGCTGCAGGCACGAGGTGGAGGGAGGGTGGAGATAGAAGCTGGGGCTGTTTGGATCCAAGGAGAAGGAAAAGGTGCAGAGTTCCATCTAAGCCAATGTACGACATGAAGAGATGAGCTTTATGGGGGTTAATCAGTGCCGGGAGAAAAGCTTTAAGTCTACTCTCTGGAAATACTACGTAAAATAGATAATAAATGTCATTGTGCTGACACGTTTCGAGAACTATATCCTTTCTCTGGACACACAAAGCGAACACAAAGCTGTCTTTCAGTGTCTTCATGGAAAACTCTGCTGGACACCACCCTGCCTCGGCTCCACCCGGGCTTCTGCCACTTTGTCCAGACTTTAGTCTTCTGGTTCCACTTGGCCGCCAAGATGGCGACAGTTGGCTTTTGAACGTCCCGTCAGTTCATCTGCGGGTTCAACCTGTGAACACGTCCTGTTATTTTGGATTTCATGCTATGTGTTAGCAGAGAAGCTGACATTTCTACGTCTGCCGTCTGCAGGAAAGCTTCCCAGACTAACACTCACCCTGGCGAGGTGGAAGCCATATTTTGGGCTAAATTGGACCGAGACTGGGGCAACGTCCAGGTCTGGAGGTGGTCTCTGGTGAGGGAATAGAGCGGATATGAGGCTAATTTGCATGATATGTTCCCAAATACAATTTGCTGGTCTCATCTGTTCATGTTTGTGGAAATAATGGGCAATGGTGGCTGGAAGGTGCCAGCTAATCAGCACATGTGCCTTTTAAGTCCTCCCTGAAAAACAGAGACCCAAATCTTTTCTTTTTTCTCTTTTGGCTTCTCAAAGATCAATAAAAGTATTTTCTATGAAGCAAAGAAAACAGTGAGAAGTGTTCACAGAACGTAGTGAGAAAACATTTTCTCATAAACACATCAAAGCCAACGGTGAAATGCTCCTGCGAGTACAGTTGTATTGTCTTTATTACCGCCTGATATATCTTATTCCTCTGTGCCAAAGAGCTCCACTGTGTCCACAGCATTACAAACTCATCAGTGAGTCACTCTGTAGCACCGGGTGACGTCTTCCTCTCATGACTCAGACCACTAAAAATAGTCCCCAACAAATGCAAAATGAACTTTTGTTTGAGTCACACTTGCTAAACACCACAATGTGCAGCTGTTTTAGGACAACAGGGCCTTTAAAAAAGAAAAGAAATATATGCTTGTGAGCTGGACCAATGGGCTGAGTGCCACAGACAGGAAAAGGAAGTCAGGAAACATTTCGAGACGGACTAAGACATCATCGGTCCGGCTTAAACGTTCTTCCCGTCAACGTAAATGCAAGCACGATGGTGTTTGTGTTTTGCTTTATGTCAGCTGAAATCAGGATGTTTAAGATAAGATAAGTTATTTCTTTGTTAGTCCCACAGTGGGGAAATTTCCAGTATTAAATGTAAAATATGGGAGTGGTAACAATATATACTGTTCTCAAATTTACACCATGGCACAGAGGAAAGACCAATGTTGCACACTGGAAATTAGAGATTCGCCCGGTACTGATGTCGCTCTGATATTGGTCAGATGTTTCCTGGGTCAGCTGCGTGCTGCTGAACGTCCTGCAGGCCAGATTTCCTGCGAGGCTTCGAACGGGTCACATCCAGAGTGGAGATGAAAGCAAATGGAAATAAATTACAGCAACACTTTCAGGCTGATCATATTATGGATGTCCAGCCAAACTGATCTCCAGGCTACACATACGGCTCAGGAGCCAGCGCGCGCGTGCGTGCGTGCGTGCGTGCGTGCGTGCGTGCGTGCGTGCGTGCGTGCGTGCGTGCGTGTTTGACATGCTGGCATTTGTCAGGCATCTGGTTGGCACAACCTGTACCCGACTAGCGACAGGTGTGTCTGTTTAGTGCTCACACACACACACACACACACACACTAATTACAGCCCTGGCTCACTGTCGATTTGGTTTAATCCGCTTGCTGGAAGCTTGCCGTGGCAGCCAGAGGCTTCCAAGGTTGTATATGTGGTGATCATTGATGTGTGCAGGTGTGTATCCACGCACGTGTGTACTTCTGCTGTGTGTGTGTGTGTGTGTGTGTGTGTGTGTGTGTGTCTGCTGTCCTCAGGTTAACTTTTGTCAACTAATTGTGACAATTTTTCACAATGAGGCTCATCATTTTTTACAGTTTTTCTCCAAAAAATAAAAAGCGCCTCTACTTTGTAAAGGAGCAGATGGCTTTACACTCAATGTTTATATTTCCACACATTTAACTTTGAAAAGTTAAGAGGAAACCATGAGCGGAAGAAATAAGATGCAGAGAAAGAAAAGCTGATAGTGATGCTGCAGATCAGTCAGGCTCCCTCCAAACTGTTTTCACTGTTTCTTTATATTAAATGCATACGGTTACATTCCCCATATGTTTGAATAAGTCTTTCACTATTGATTTCATGCCACTTTCAGGCAAATCATGTGAGAGTTTTGACAAAATAAAATATGAATCTGACAGAAAAGAGGGGCTGAAAAGAGACAAGAGGAGAAATGTGAGGGGATACGATGATTAGCAAAGAAAATAAAAGGAGAGAGAGAGAGGAAACGGAGAAAGAGATTTATGAGTGAGAGGAAGCTCTGATAACACAAACAGAAGCCAATTTGTCACAGTGATAGTGGAGAGGGAGGGAATTAAATAAAAGCTTCGCTTAAATGTGAAGGATGGAGATGTAGTGAGAGAACAGAGGAGGAGGAGATGAAGCAAAGGAGGAGAGAAGAAATGAAAAGGCTAGAGAGGAAAGCAAAGGAGACGAGAGACTCGATACAAGCAGCTGAAAAAAGGCAAATACTGAGTCACTTCGTGCGATAACCAGCCGTGTGTGTCAGGAAACGGACAGGTGACATTCTGCTTCGTCACGTCATCTCCTTCAGCTCTTTTGCAGCATTTCGTGAACTTCCTCTGCCTCTAAAATGTTTTTATTGGTCAAAGTCGACGCACTCTGCTGCCACTTCAGTCTGCTCTCGACGACGCTGGGAGACGCTAACAATACGGGCCAGTGTTCACAGGTTTGATTTCCATGAACATGAGCACTGGAGTGTTTTTGGAGCTACAAATTAACAGAACAACAACAACGTAAACATTCCAGAATATGACTCTATAATTTTGTTATTTACAGTATTTTAACAACGTGGATGGTAGTACGATATATTTCTAAAGACGACTTGTTCCCACTCCCGTAATGTAGTATAAAAACGGATTAAAGAAATGGATGTAAAATTGTAAAATAAGATTGGTCAAAAAACTCAGAAATCAGAAAAGCTTTATTGCCAAGTATGATTTTACACATACGAGGTTGGTGCATGACACATCTATTAAAAAGAAGCTATTAAAAAAGTAAAGAATATAACAGTAAGTATCTGCACGGTGGCGCAGCAGGTAGTGCGCGTGCCTCACAGCAAGAAGGTTGCCGGTTCGATCCCCGGGTCAGGCCTTTCTGTGTGAAGTTTGCATGTTCTTCCCGTGCATGCGTGGGTTCTCTCCGGGTACTCCGGCTTCCTCCCACAGACCAAAAACATGCTCATTAGGTTAATTGATGACTCTAAATTGTCCGTAGGTGTGAGTGTGAATGTTTGTCTGTCTTTGCATGTGGCCCTGCAATCGGCTGGCGACCGGTTCAGGGTGTACCCCGCCTCTCGCCCATTGTAGCTGGGATAGGCTCCAGCCCCCCCGCAACCCCGAAAGGGATAGGCGGTATAGATAATGGATGGATAACAGTAAGTAAAAAATATAACAAAAAGTAAAAAATATAACAGTAAGTAAAAAATGTAACAAAATAAATACATATACACAAGTCTGTTTTTTGTTTTTTGGGTTTTTTTTTTAACAGAATCACAGTCTGTTTTTTCAAAAGGAAGTGCTTTCAAAAGCACATGAATTTCACAGAGGAGACCAGAGTCTTTTGTTAATGAAGTAATGTAACGTACATCTATTAATGTACTTAACTAATGTACGGATTTTAAACCAAACCAGCATCTTTTCCAGCATGCTCATTATTGCTGCCAGCAAGCTTTATTTTGAAAGTGGAACTGGACGTTGCTTATTTATTATGGCTAACTTGACCGCTGAGCCTTGCAGGTTGAAAAAGGCCACTAAAGGATACCCAGTGCCTTCAAAAGTGACGTCTGACCGAGCCATCGATGTGCGATAAAATGGGAGTGTTGAGTAGGAAGGACTCGAGGGCTTCACAGAACAGACTGAATAAATTAGATGGGGTATAATATGGTCATGGTCTCTAAAGACCCAAGGTATACAATTAACATGAAAATGTGATTATTGAACACTAAAGAAAAGGTTTCAGAGCCCCAGAAAAGACCCATTTGGAGCTTCATTATGACGAACACCTGCTCTGTTCGTCATAATGAAGGTGCATGTGACCCAAAAGCAACTGAAGCTCATTCATGTGTTTTTAATAGTTTCTGAGGACTGGAGGGGAAACAGGGACTCTCGTGTGAGGAGGACCCACAAAGATACTGGAATGAATAGCTGTGGATGGGGGAGGGATGCCACTTGTGCAGGGTCCAGAATTTCACACTACGCCCATTTTCATCTGAAGTGATTTAGTGAATTCGACAAAATGGTCTTTTTTTTCTCTGACTTACACAAGTGGGACAGAGTTGAAAATAACAGAGCATTAAAAAAACGATGATGGCAGATGGAGCACATCCATGGGGAGGCATAAAAGAGAGGAGAGGAGGTAAGGAGGAAGCAGAAGAGACAGGCTAGGAGAGGTAAAGGAGTAAATGGGAGCAGAAAAAAGCTGAGGAGATGGTGAAAAGAGAAGGAAAGAAAAAGATCTGAGCCAAACTGGAGTAAATCTAGATGTTACACAAGCTGAATAAATATATATATATATATATATATAGCACCTTCTAATAGCAAAGTGAATTCAAAGTGCTTTACATGAGACATAAAGACATTAATCCAAAGCAGAAAGGAAACTACTATAAAAAGAATAGGATTTAAAAGGATTAAAACAAAGTAAAAAACAAAACTGAAAAAAAGGCAAATCAGATTAATCGTCCCAAATTCAACCTGATAAAATAAAAATATGGCAAACCAGGAGTCGTGGAGTTTATTCCAGGTGTGATACGATGCTTAAAATCTTCATGTGTAGGTGTCACTCTGGGAAACAGGAAGCAGATCTGTGGCAGACGGCCTGAGAGGTCTGAGAGGTGAGAAGAGTGACATCTGACAAGTCTTCACTGTAGAGCCGAAACAAGCTAAGTTAGTCAGCGCGAGTAGCTCTTAGCTGCATTTTGTGTTTGGCCAGATGTTTCCTGCATTTCATGTTCCAAATGCTGCAGCGAGTGTCGAGTTTTGAAAGCGAACAGGTACCAAAATTTGGCACCATTGATTGAACGTGAATCACTGCTGACATTGGTTTTGTCAGCTGGTTTTGTAACTGTCGCAGTGTGGATGTTAAAATTTATGTCCAACATTTGGTTTGTGATTTTTAAGGTTTGTGACTGAAGCTGAGCACTGACTTCTACAAAGCTCAGCAGCACACAAATAAATGACGGAAACTGGCATTGGTGTGTTTTCCACGTTAATGAAGGAAAGCAGAGGAGGAGGAGGGATCCCGGGGTGTTACTCTGAGTCAGGAGAGGAGGACGAGGGATGTTCTGCAGGTGGAAGATGAGGAGGAAAGCAGCAGGATGGATTAAGGAGAGGATTTGGTGTGTGTGTGTGTGTGTGTGTGTGTGTGTGTGTGTGTGTGTGTGTGTGTGTGTGTGTGTGTGTGTGTGTGTGTGTGTGTGTGTGCTTGTATATCTATCTTTGTGAGAACCAATTGTTGGCCGGTCCTCACTTTCGGACAGACCTTCAAAGAGAGTTTGAGGGTTCAGACTGAGTTTTAAGGGTTAGATCAGAATTAGACTGAGGTTAGCGTTTGGGTTAGCATTTAGCTGTGATGGTTCAGGTCAGGTTAGGGGGAATGCATTATGTCCACGGGGGTCCTCACAAAATGTTTGTGTGCATGTGCTCAAGAAAAGCTTTTTTTCCATTGAGGTAAGCGTTGATGTCAAAACTGATGACCTGCTTCTCTCCAAAATCCTTGTGTTGTTATATCCTGAGGAGGAGTCACTGAACTCATCGGTCAGTCAAACATCGTGGACAATTTTGTGTCTTCATCCGGTGATTTTCTGTGAATTGTTTACGAGTTACTGTTGATTGAGGCTGACTCGCTGTTAGAGGTGTTTGTTTGTCGCAGCTCATAGAAAACATTTCTCACTATCAAAGTAAAGCTTCATCCTCTCCTTTATGTCCTGCACAGCGAAGTATTTGGAGCATCAAAGTCAAAAATAATGATAAGCTTTAGCACAAGAACGTCCACTAAAAACTAATTTATGCCCCGTCACACAAATCACAAGTTACTGTGTCGCGTACTGCTCTGCATGTAAACCTCAGCGACAACAAGCAGAAATGATCAAGCAAAGTCACCTGAAAGGAATCCTGTCAGAACTCTGTGGCTAAAATGATGTCAATTAATGAAAAGCCGATGAAAAACAACAATAAATCAAACAGTTTTGTTATTATGCCACCATGTCTGCTGGAAATGAAGTGTTTATACTGCTAATGTGTAACAGCAAATCCATTTTGGAAGAAAAATAAGGCCACCTGAGTTATATTTGATGTCAACATCACGCAAAATGAGAAGAGAGCACATCTGCAAAGTCACAAAATGTTCATTCAGCTCTGATCTGCAAAACATTACTTGACAACATATGATGTATGTATTGATAAGATTTCCTAAGGAAGGATTGTGGTCTTGGTCAAAAGTCACTTGAAGCCCACATTCACTTCATCATGGAGGTCGTGGCAAATCCGATCTGTGAAAGCAGTGGTTGAAGTAAAAAGTTTGATTGAGAATGACTGAGAATGTATTCTTGGCTGACAGAAGAGGAGGATGCTGCTCAGCCTGCGGTGAACTCCAGCAGCCTCCTCTGAGCTCCTACATGTCCACAAGTTTGTTTAAAGTCAACTTTTCAAGAGCCCCGTTTTCAGCTTCGTGACATTTTTTCAGACGATCCAATTACTGGAGTCAAATTTGCACATTTTGACTGGACAGAAACAAAGTATTACCAATCTGAAGTAAAGCGTTTTCAAAATAGGAAGAATGAGTGACGGGTCCCCAGTACCGATGCTGAATGTGGAACCCAGTGTGTTATCAGAGTGCTTTCACTGCTCCAGACTGCTTAACGGTTTGATTTTCATGCAGTGGCTTCATCTCATACATGTCACTCCTTAATTATGTTTTGCAGTGTGTGTGCGTGCATGTGTGTGTGTGTGTGACTCAAAGTGTGCACTGGCTGGCCTTGGATTAAAATTGTGTGTGTGAAGGTAAACAGACGTTTCTCTTAGCTGCTGACTGCATAACAGTGAGGCCTATGGAGGGAGGTGTGCATGCACTGTTTGTTTGTTCCCATATTTCTGGGATACTTAGAGTAAATATCTGCGTTTCCAACTTGTTCTCCTGCAAATTTGAAGTGAAATTTGAAATGTCTGTTTATTTCTTCCCTCCATTAATTCACAATGCAGACCCTCTTCATCAGAACCCAATCAGAGCAAACATCAGCAATATTTTGAAGACGTGCGAACGGACCTTTGAAGTGAAACGATCTGGTTTACTACTGGATGCAGTGGCACATGAATGGAAGATGCTGGAAGACTTGAAGAGGACCAGCAACCTGCTTCTGAAAATGAAAGTCAGACTTTGGGAATATGAACTGAAAGGATGCTCAGCTGCACCTCAACGAGCTGCGTGAGCGAGCTCTTTGTCTCCAGCCCGGTCGTCCTGCAGCCAACCTCCATGACTGAACAAGCCGTGACTGCCGGGAGATTGATGATATATAGAGCCACAAAACCTCCGGAGCCCGCTGTCATCTCGTTATGTGCATCCAGTTTCTTTGTTGATACAGTCCAGCGTGTCATGAAACCAATGTATTTTACATGAGCGTGAAAATGGGCCGAGGCAAAGAGAGCGTTTAGTCTCCGGCCTCGGGGGAAATTCTCTGCTCTACATTCACATTCCACTCTGAGAGTCCAGTGGGCGATGAGAGTGGACACAGAGTGCACACACACACACACACACACACACACACACACACACACACACACACACACACACACACACACAGTCAGTGTGTCTGCTCTGTGCTGCTCCTTTCCTTTTTCTTGTGCATCTTTTTTTTTTGCAAAAACCAAACCAGGCTAACTCCAGCATATTTAGAGCTGAAGTGTTTTATTCTTGATAAAGACATTTGAAAATGACTGCATTAACAAATCAATGAATAAAGTTATCATTCAGCAATCCTAAATGATTTGACAATAAATTGGCTTACATTTTCAGGAGGGTTGACCTGGCATGATGGGATACCAACTGTACGCAGTTACATACTGTATATCAGCCCAATAATGATGCATCAGATGGGTTTCGATATTAATGAATGAGCAAAGGATTCACAAATGTATTTCATAATTTCTGGATAAATAACTGAAAAATATTTTTCAGGGCACACAGAAATAGCTCCATATAAAAAACTAAGATTCACAAATTAAATGTACATCTGACGCACACAGAAATATCTTCTTTTAAATACATGTGGTAGAAATACACCGACGGTCTACACACTGCTCTTCACTGCGCCACACTCCACGCAGTACTCTGAAGTACTTTTGTAGCCTGTGTGTGTTTTTAATCACTTGCTGTCCTTTTTAAGTTGTTTTTACCTTTATATTTTTTGCACTCACTGTGTGAGAAACATCGTTTCCATCCCTCTGCGTGTCCTGTACATACGATGTACCCAACAGTGAAGTTGACTTTGACACTGTGTGTGTGTGTGTGTGTGTGTGTGTGTGTGTGTGTGTGTGTGTGTGTGTGTGTGTGTGTGTGATTCACCAGTACATTTCTTCTCCACAGGGACTGCCATGTCTCTTGGCCACAGCAAGCTGGAAGTATTTATCACTCTGTGATTGCCTAAAACAGGGTGATCGACTGCGCTTGTCCAAGGGCCAAAATATTTCTCAGCAGACACTGTGAGGGCCACACTCTGTAATGGTTCAACTGCCAATGAAAGAGCCCTTATCTCAACACAAAGCGAGGCGAACAAATGCACTCACTTTGAGACTCGACACAAAAGTTTGCCAACAAAAATAATCCCACTTCCCTGAGTTACCTCCCGTAGTCCAGCTCCAGGGAACGTCCAGCCTGGGAGCCCAGCGGTTTGATGGTGAGTCCCAGGACTCTCAGGACAGACTGGACCTCTTCCACTGGTGAGCGGCATTAAATGCACACATATTCTGAATTGAATGTTCTGCGGGACGGATGGGAAGCTTTGGCGTTCCAGTTGACGATCGCTGACCTAAACGGACACAAAGTGTTCCCTCAACTTGCTGAAATGCTGGAAATTTTACAAAATGGTTGAAATATCAATGAAAGCAAACTGCAACAGAAACAGCCTCAGTGAATAAATCATGACGTACATGAACCTTGACAAGCAGACGAAGACGTCGGATCAGTGCCGAGCGACGACGAGACTGTACGTGACACATGAAATCAACACAAATGCATCACGTTTGAAGGAAGCCAAACAAGTCAAATGAGAAAGGTTTGATTGCTGTCAAAGACACGGGGACATCAGAGCTTTCACAGTTTGTGCATTTGCTATTGTTTACCTCTGATTTTCATTTTGCAGCAACATAAAGAAGCTCTGGAATGTGTCGCTTTTCAGCCTTCAACTCAGATGGACTTCCAGCGCGTGGCTGGAAAATCAAGACTAACGTCACAGCAGGTCTGTCATTAGCTCTGAAGTCCGTTTCTGTGTGACTGATGGCGCCATTAGTCGGTGGCAGAGACCTTAAGACTTTGTTGTTTCTTACTTTTATGTCCGATTCTTTTATACATCCATTATCTGCTTGTGTGTGTATCTTTGAGAGCGTCTTAGTGTGGGAGTCTTGTTTTTTCGTGCATGCCTATGATATAATGTCGGTTTTCCAGAGGAATTCATTATATTATGATCATTATAACTGTGAGATTACAGTTTGTGTGACAGCAGATCTGCCGCCAGTGTGTGTGTGGACGAAGCCCAGTGTGTCATAGATGTGTTTCTAGTAGTTTTTGGACAATAGTGGAGCTCTCTGGCACAGAGGAATGAGATACGTCAGGCTGTGGACACACAGACAATACACTGGGATTTGTTGACAGTCAGAAAAATGAGTCGCAGGCTTGAAGCTGCAGCATTGACTGACACCCTGCAGACCTCTGGCTGATCTCCACAGAGCAGAAAACAATTATGCAAAGGGTCAAAAAGTGCCTTGTGATTCCAAAGACATCATTCACTGATAATGATGTGTTGAAGCGACTGTAGCCTTCAGTATACTGTTTTCATTTTGAACTGTGTCAAGACGAAGGATTCACTTTTTACTCTTTTTACGCATCTTCAGCCGAGTTTCCTCTCCCGACGTTAGACTTCACCGAGATCAGCCCTCCCAACAAACTCGGCACGAAGCTCTGCAGTGAGGAAACTGACGCTGCGATCAACATGATGTCAGAAAACAAAAGAGAGCGTCCGCACCGCCTCAGCCATGCACCCTGTAATCACACAGCGCCTCGTACAACCATTGAATTCTAGAGCAAAGTGTTTGAGTCCCACAGCAGCAAGTCACAACAATCTTAATTAACCTTGAGATTGGGGAGGTTGTGTTTAACAAGTAGCGGGGACAATTTATATGAACAATGTAATTAGATTTAATTACATCTCCTGCAGGGTTGTCGCTGTCGAACGCCGAGCTGGGTGTCCTCTTTCCTTTCTAAGTCACTCTCTCGCTGCATTTCTTTGTCCGAGTTTCTTCTTTCATTCAGACTTTACTCCTATTCTTTCATGTTGTGCTGTGAAGCCTGGACGTATTTATGATCTCTCCAAAACACTAAAAGCGCCAGTTCCAGGTTTAATTCAGTCAAACCCTCTGAAAGAACAACTGGCCTTGCGAAACAGCTATTTTCACATAGTTTTATTTTGCTTCTATCCCGTGTTTCCGTTGATTAAACCTCACAGGGAATCGATGTGTCCACATCCTTGTGCAACTTTAGAGGCTTTACTGCTTAATTTCTTCTTCTGCCTGAGCTGAATGCAGGACCACAGAGAGAAAGAGGAGCTGGTTATCTGCAGGAAACGCATCCTGATGAATCTTTGGTTCATGTTTAATCGTTTACATTTGGGTCACACTGTGTGTGTGAGAACTGATGCAGCATAAAAGCCCTGACAGCTCTGGAGGGTACGAAGTAGCTTTGGTTGTTCAGTTGTTGCAGGTGTGGCTCCTACCTGAAGCCTCAAATATCTGATGTGATGATCTATTATCGCATTTCTACAAAAAGTGTCCAACAAGCAGCTCAACCTGTCTGTGCTTCAGCGCTTTTTTCCCAAAGAAAGTCGTTAAATGTTTGAGAAAAAAAGAGGAAAAGATCTGATTATTAGCAAGCTGCTTTATTGATGTCAGTGTTCATGGCTCGGCTTACTTTGCCGTCAGTCATACATATATTTTGTATTTTTATTTAGCAAAATATATGAGGTTTAAAGAACAGATGTACATCATCTGCTGAAGACAATCCAATGAGCCGGAGCTTGTTCTCATTAGACCCGAGGTGTTTGGCCTGCAGCGGTACGGATCAACATCAGCATATCATTACGTGGATGGAGACAGCTGACTGACATCCCGTCGTCTCTGGAGGCTCGCGGAGCTTATTGCTAGCTTTCTTTGCACATATATGATTGAAGCGGTCATCTCTCTCGTCTCATCTCCTCTCTCCTGCGCCCACTCAATCTCTCTGTAATTTTGTTTTTTATTCCCTGTGTCATATAATTTATCTTCCTCCATAAACCACTTGCTCCCCTAAGGATTAATGAAGCCGAACAGGATTTCAAAGGTAATTATGAAAAGTCCGTATTTAATATTGTACACTTGTATTCAGGAAATTGTCTGCTGAGTTGTGCTGAATGAGATTTCTTGTCTCATGAAACATTTGCAAAGCAGATTTTTTACTAGCCTGTATAGTACAATTATGTAGGCTCATACTCACCAACACCAGGACAGGATGGCTGCTAGGTCTCCTGGGAGTAGATTTAAGGATTGGCAGCAATGCAGGTGGGGAGTAAGTGCTGTCGTAGACCTCCTCCTCTGTTGAGGGATAGTTTCTCTATCTCTCTTTCATCTCCTCCCAGGAGACTTAACAGCTATTCACAGTTGGCCTTGTGTGATAACTCCAACTGTCTTTTAGTCCCTGGTGACCCCAACAACAACACTAATGACTGCTGTTACACAGCCAGCAGCACAAATGAACCAAATGGTATCAGTGACCTTGATAACGACCCCACAGAGTGAAATACCTGGGACTCCCCACCTGTCACTTAGACCTGAAGAAGCTGTTGGATGAGAGAGCTTCCACCACCAAGTCCAGTTACCTTTGATTCAACCCTCTTTGGATAACCATGACCTGGATGACTCAGAATCTCCACAAACAAACCAAAAAGTTTGATTTTCTACCTTTATTTTTGTTTTCCCTGCTGCAGCAAGAACTACAGAACTGTTACCCAAAAACTGAGGTGCATACGAACCGTTAACCGTGTGTACTGTGACCCGTGGAAAGTCCACATACAGAGGCTCCTATTAGCGCGACGCCACATAATATATTCGTATGATTACTGCAAACATGACGGCTCGTTGACGGAGGCATCGGTCTGACAGGCTCTCTGGGGCCCTGAGCGCTTATCTTTGGCTTTCCAGCTGTCAGACGGGGCCTGATGGGCCCCTGGAGACCAGTGACTGGAAGCCAGACACAGCTTGTTAGGACAGAGTTCAGAAGCCTGACACACCAAAGGAAACCTGTAACCGCTGTGATGTCGACTCTGAGCGTGGACAGGCGAACTGGCTGAGCAGTCACGGTGGTCACTGGTCCCAGCCTTCATGATGGTGTTTGGTGGATTATTGGAAAGTGTCTCCATTTCATTTTCCGGTTCATTGCCTTTGTTTACCGAGTTAACGACTTGTTGTCGACTCCTTCAGATGAATAGCTTTGGGGTCTGTACCCTGATAACCAATCAGAAAGCTCCCGAATCCTCATATGTGCTGAGGCGCCTTTGTTGCCCTCGTTCCCGTGGTTGTGCTGCCTCTACGTTTGTGTCACTGCTGTTGTCAGTTTCCTCAGGTTACACTCAGCAGCAGATTCAGCCTGTGAGAAAAACCCAACTAACCTGCCAGTTCCTTAACATTTATCACTGTCTTGAGATCGGTAGCAGTGCTTTATTGCTCGGAGTTCAATTTGGAGTTTTTGGAGTCCAAACTTTGTTGATAGAAACAGAAAGAGTTGAAACTTTCCTGCTGAAAAGTTGTTTTGCTGCATCAAACGCAACATTTTTTATTATTTTTGATCACTTTATAAGGTTATCACTACCAAAATGATACCCATCTGATATCTTTTGTAATGGATGCATCATTTATCCACTCCTCCATCAAACATTCATCAGTTCCTCCATCTACACATCCCTCTATCTCCCTTTTTAATCCTGTCTCCTCTAAACCTACCATCTGCCATCTGCCCGCTCATCCATCACGCTGACGGCCTCTGGAGTAACGGTGTATTTATCCTCACCTTTCTAACCCTCTAATTATCCACACAGCCCAGGCCCAAAGCAGCAAAGCTGTTTGTTAGCAAGACAGACACAGAATTACCTGAAAGGAGGACGGTTGCATCCTAGTAACGAAACACTGCGATGTCGCTAATGAGTTTGACGTGTCAAGAAAGGAAACAGACGATGAGACAGGTGGACACAAAGCTCCAGGACGTACGTAGCTATTAGCTGTAGCTAGTAAATGGATGCTCTCTTGCATCGCACAGTGACGATTATTACCGACATTTTAAGCGCATTAACTTTCAGTCTGACTTCTGGATAAAGTGATTTATATCATCTCGACACTGTTGGTTTGATTTCATTCTGTCAGATCATCTGACTGCTTGAAACGTGTTCCTGGGCCCGTATTCACAAAGCATCCCAAAAGATAAAAGTAGTGAATCTTAGAAAAATCTTAGATTTCCTCGAATTCGAAAAGAATTTTCCCGTGGTGAGATAAAAGTTATTCACAAAGCGTCTTAGGCCTTAAGAGAGCTCCTAAGGTGGAAAACTGTTAGGAGGAGGACTTTTAAGAAGCCTCAGAGTGTCTTAAACGGACAGGGACGCAGCACGAAGCAGCGCTGCTCACGCTCGTCTGTCACTCGTATGTAAAAGGAGAGGGAAGGACGCACTGCTCTGCTGGGCAATGCGCTCCCAGGTCTGCCTCTTCCCTCGGGCTGTGATCCTGGAACCCAGTTTCCCTCTTAACACTGTTTTATTTCATCCACGAGCTGTGCCAGCAGCAGCCACTGCTCTGTGTCCAGTTTGGCTTTCTTGTTCTCTTTTTAACCGTTTCGTTCGGTCATTCTGCCAAATCAAACCGCTTTCTATAAGGACGCCAGCCAACACAGGAAGTGCTGACAGCTGAGTCTGCGTCCACCATTCATATCAAATACACTCAGTAGTAAAATTACCAGCATGGACAGTAAACATAACAATAAGCAAATCAATGTAATCGGCACGTGAATGAGGTACGTTCAAACATTTTGAAGCTGTGCCACAATTTAATTTAATTTTGCTGAGTTTCATCACCATGACATGAAATTAATGTCACGATTACACATTTCTGAATACAGTCCAAGTCGTATGATGGTTGATTTACTGTCCATCCATTACTAGCACTTTTTTGTGTCTTTTTCCCTTTTTGTATCAACCAACCACACCTTATCACTGAGATAAAAGTGTCTGTACCCTCCTTGCTCAGATTTGCTCTCAGACACTTCCTGAATCACTCTTAATCTGAGATTCCTTGCTGGGATTAAGGCTAATTTGGGAGCTCTCTTATAGGACTCTGAGGAGATTTGTGAATACAATGTTATCATAACTGATGGGTAAAACTGGAAAACCGTTTACTCACTTAATGACACAAGTGAAGAGTAGTTTAAACTTCCAAAGCCTTTCCAGTAGTCGCTGTAGAGGCTGCTGGGGTCACTGGCTCAGTAGTGTTCATCTTTGTGGGAACATTAATGCCATTTTCCAACATGATATCAGTGCAGCCATGAAACAGCTAACTTGCTACTCACAGGTTATTTCAATCTGCACAGAAGAGCAACCTTGAATCAATACTGGAACCAATCAGGAAGGTGATGATTAACATGTTGACTGACTTTAACTGAAGGCTACACCTGTGGACAGTCAGACAAACTACTCTGAGTGGAAAAACGTGAGGAAAAATACGAAGCAGCTAATCTTCTATGCCAGAGTAAGAGCCTAGAGTTGATCATTAAGTTCCTGATTCTAATAACACTCCTACGGTTGCTCTAACACCCACTACACCACCTGTTCATTCCCCTGCAGATGTCTCTCAGTCCGACAACTCCAAACTTATCAGAGCAGACAGCTCTCGTACTTCATCCGCTCTGTGCACATGTTATGGAAATCTTGCCAGAGCTTTATTGCTCCAGGCTCATGAGTTTTTCACAAGTGATCCCCAAGGGACCGCGATCCTTGAGACGCTGAATGTATACTCTTCTACTTTCCAGCACCAAAGTGTTGGAAAGACAAAAGGACTAAAGTTTTAAGATAATCTGCCAACCTGCAAATTCCAGTGCAGACACAAGGTGATCAATCATTGCCGGTCCAAATTAAAGGTGCTCTGCCAAGCATTTTAAAATCAATAGTGGAAGAAGAAGTGAAAGTACATGTTTCTCTTCTTCTGCGAGGAAGGATGGGGAGGAAGGCCAGTGTTTATGAGCAACACCAGGCTTCAGCGCCTCTTTTATGCATCGGAGGTGACCAGTCATTGCTGACATGATCTCATTTGCTGAACTTAATTATGCCGGGTACCAAATACTAATTAGACAATTAAACACTTGTGGTTAAAAATGATCCACACAGCATCTTTAAATGATTTTAAATTCCCTCATTTGTCTTCTGTGACACCGACAGGCTCTGGGAATCCACCTCGTGCTTATCTTCACATTTCCACCTGAAGTAATTTGGTAAAAAGATGAAATTAGTTGTTTGACATGAACATTTTTTTTCCTTTTGTGAAGTGCAGGACTTGACTGTCTGACAGCTCCATTCTCTCCTGGAGGATTAGCTCTGCCGCTGGGACTGCACAGCTAATTTGACAGATAAAGAGGTGGAGATGTTAACATGCTAATGCAACACAAAGGAAATCCCACTGGTCTACACTACCATGGGTCTGGCATCTGTGTGTGTGTGTGTGTGCGTGCATGCCTGGGTGTGTGTGCGTGCATGTGAGTGACAGGCAGCTGCAGCGCACCTGAATTGATTGCTACATGACCTAGCTTGTTAGCACTCTGAGCTGAACTGCTCTCCATGCTAACAAGCTGCACATGATTTCACCGTGAGATGAACGGCTTTAATATCAGTAACTGTTTGTGCATCTTTGTTTGCAGACAATAGAAAAGAGTTTATGATAAACGGTGAAACAGAAAAATCTAAGCTAGCTGTTGACTGTCAGCACCTTCAGCCTGTAACGTTACGGTTGCTGCATGTTAAATCATAATGTCTCGTTTTCTATTTTAACACGTTAAGCACAGTAAATGTGACGTTTGGGTTTGCTGATGTGATTATTTTTTAAGCACAACAATGATTTTATTACATTTCTTGAAGTACTAATAAGTAATTTAATATTAATATTTTCCTCACAGCTTTGCATTGAGCTAAAAGCTGTGAAATGGTGTTTAAACAGAACTGGATAAAACACAAGAAAGTCAACGATATGGATTAAAGGTCTGAAAAAAACAATATTTAGATGAAATGAGAAAAGTGGATTCTGACTAAAAAATTAGTTTCAGCTTAGTTTCGGGAAGACACGAAGTATCTCCAGTGAAAGGTCAACATTGAGCAGATCTCGGCACAGCGGAGGATGTACTTCCTGTGGCGGCTGAAGTTCAACGTGCCAAAGTCACCGACGCTGTGCTTGAACTCTGCCATCGTCCTCACATCCTCCATCACTGTCTGGTACGCTGCTGCCGCTGCCAAGGACGAGCGCAGGCTACAGCGGATCACTTTTGCTCCACTGAGATGAGAAGGTGATCGGGTGCAACCTGCCATCCCTCCAGGACCTGTGCACCTCCAGGACCCTGAGGTGGGCAGGAAAGATTACGGCTGACGCCCCTGGCACCAGCGGGAAGGGTTCATCAAGACCAAAAACCTCACGCCACTCTAACAGTTTCTTCCCAGATTCATCAGCAAAGCTCAGGACCCCCACCAACAGGGACTCTTTTCCCACCCCATGCAAACTACAAGTATACACCAAAATGCCAAAGCAAACTCAACTTAGCAATAAACCAGTTTCTCATTCTTGAGTCCCTCTTGGATTAATTTAGTGCGAATGAATCGATGCAGCAGCTCCTTTGCAACCTAGAAATGACACTTGTGTTTTGCTGAAGTGTTTTCATGATTACATTGAGACGAACGTAAACGCTGGCTGGATTTGGTTCAGAGATGACGTTCGAGTGAATGAAAGGCTACAAATGTACATTACGAGTGCATCACAATGTGCTGGTGGCTAATCTGTTTGTTTTGTAGGAAAACAAATGAAATGCATGAAGTATCAGCGTTTTTGTGACTTGCCGTGCAACATTAATTAACATTTCCTCATTATGTGAACAGAAAACATAATTCATTCAACATTATGTTTCCCTCAGACGTATTTGCTCTGGCAATCAGTTGTACATGAACACAGTTTCTGGGAGACAAAGCTGCTCTTTCCAAATCCAACCAGGTGGATCACGATGATAAACTCCAACTAAAGGCAGCCTCTAATTAATCATCTCATCTGTCCGCTGTCTGTCAAAGTTAGCGTGGTGATGATTTACTGCTGTTCAAAATGTGCCACAGGCTGTTCTCTAACACACATATTTATCATTAGCATGTTTTTATGGTTAATTAAAATGCAAAGGAACAACCCCCCCCCCGTCCCCGTCCCCGTCCCGTCCCCCAGGGCCTTCAAGGCCTCGTCCTGCTGACACGTTGATGGATCTGTTTACATGCTATGCTAATCCACCGGACGTCACACTGGACTCAAACATCGTGGGAAAAACCGCTGTGCGCTCAGGTTTTGGATTCTGGGTGGTTCAGGTGTTGTCTGGACAGATGTAACAGACAGGTGTGTGTGTGTGTGTGTGTGTGTGTGTGTCTTTAGTATTCAATATTTAATATGCCCTGCAGGTCCTGTTGCCCCTGATGTTTCCCTTGGAGATCCCAGTTCATCAATAGAGCGCTGTAATGTTCCAACACACACACCTTATTTCCCTGATGGTCACACTGGAAAGACACAAAATACAGCATCTGGTTTTATTACACACGTTGTTACTGCTCACATACACTCTCTGATTTTTAATGTCCCCTCGTTGTACAAGAAAACTGTAAAGCTGACAACAAAAAATACGGTTTTTAGCTCAACTTTCATTCTCACGGACACGCACCAGCGCGAAATACACACTAAAACCTACATCGACGCACACACAGATACACACACCCGCCGGTTAGAAAAGATGAAAACACAGGAAAAAAAAAAACACCATCTGGACTCGCTGCTCATGTGGTCACTTTTCACCCACACAAACACACAATATCCTCCACACTGAGGTGAGCTGCATGTTAAAAGCAATCAGATATGAAAAGTACCTCGAAGCAGCTTTTCCATAATGACACCACCTGGGACGCTCGCGCTGTAACAATGGGAATGTCTGAAAACGGTCAGTTATCAGCAATAAATATCAGCCGTCAACAGCGTCATCAGTCACAGCACAGCTGGGCCGGAGGGCAGGAATCGTTCAGAAAAATCAATACAGCATGATATGATGTGAACAATAAACTCCAACTTTAACACTTTGAATGCATAATGTGAAAGTACTGACTGTGTGTTAAGTGTGGAGTTAAAGCCAGGAGGTTATTAGTTCAAACAAACTGGACGAGAAGGAGAACAGCTGGCCACAGGCTGAAGTTATGGACTCTAAACATGTTTGTTATGTTCAAGTGCAACACAACGCAGGAGTACACAACGCAGTAGTATTTTTATGGCAGTTAGTATTTTTATAATCTCAGGGCCGTCGCTGGGGGGGGGGGGGGGGGGGGGTGCGAGGCCCTGCTCTTTGACATGACACAGCTACTCTAGTTCTACTGCACGCATAATCCCGCTGCAATACGTTTTTATCAAGTGGAATAATACATACACACAGTCTCTGCTATGACTGTTTGCTATTTACTTCAAAGGGGGAAAAATCAACTGTGCAACAAGTGGCTTTACATCAAGTCTGCTCAGTCACTTTATTTTTGACATTGACATTTTAAAAAAGTAGTTTACGACACTTTTCATTCATGATATATGTTCATGTTCATTACAACTATACAACATATTTACTGCACTGTGACCGACAAATAAGATGGACTCATGAAACTGATCATGTCAGAGTCCCTTTCTTTGCTTTCTTGGCTGCAAACTCAGCAATAAGATCTCTATAATCCAGTTTGGATGCAATGTCCTTTTCAGCTGATAGCAGGGCGAACCCGCTCAGTCTGTCCTGTGAGGTGGAGGTGCACAAATAGTTTTTAATTAGTTTCAACTTTGAAAAGCTTCGCTCGCCTGATGCCACCGTTACTGGAAAAGTCAACAGGATCCTGAGCGCAGCCTCACAGTTAGGGAAAGCTTCTTCAATCCATTTGAGGGAACGAAGTGTTTTAAAGCTGCAGTTGTTCCCTTTGGGATTATCTCTTGAAGTATCCTCAACTCCATGAAGAGGTCCGGTGCATCCTGAGATTCGGACGTGCTCAGTGAGGCCTGATGACATCGCGACAAAGAAAAACCTACTTAATTTGTTGGATTTGTTTTTTATTTCTTTTTTTGTTTTTAATGCGATGACAAAATTATGTATAACTAATGTATTTATTAAAAAGAAAGAAACAAGAAAAAAGCAGGATTGCAGGCGCGAGGCCCCCTAGTGGCGCGAGGCCCTGTGCAGTTGCACAGTTCGCACAGTCCATGCGACGGCTCTGCATAATCTGTACATGTTCATGTATGCAGCTGATTTTCTTTTCTGTTTCCTGCATACTTTTTTATCTCGACACTTCTCTGCCACTGTTTTCGCTTTTTTAATACTTGCTGGCTGTGACGACTGAATTTCCCCGGTGTGGGATCAATAAAGTCTTATCTTATCTTATCTTATCTTATCTTATCTTATCTTAACTCCATGTACAAGCCATCAAGCGAACAGTTGTACTGAATAATCTTAGTAATGAGTGAATCAGAGCTTGTGCAGCTACGCCAACCACACATGCTGCTAGCAGTGAGCTAAACTCTGGCACAGCACTCGAGGGAGTTTGCACTGTGTAAGGCTCTGATGTTTCCATCTCAATCCCTCAATGTTTTCTGGGTAATATCCAAACACAGAGTGGGTGAAGGTGAGAGAGCTTCAGCTTTGGTCGGCCAGTTTCCTGGAAACGCTGCGTGCACCAAACCTGAGAATGCATCAGTAGTGAACATTTCTTTTGGATTTTTATTTTCTCACAATTAATTGAAAGCAGCTTTTCAAAAACTAGACCCTCAAGGTGAAACGACTTCATCCGACACAGGCTTTGTTGTGTTGCAGTGGTATTTGATTAAAGTGGATCTTTCACCGGGTTCTGATTAAGCTGATTAAAATAATCAAGTGCAGGCCTTGATGTGACAGCTTCGACGGCCGTGACGGTTTAATAGACGAGTATTTAGCTGTGAATGTGAGCTGCGGCTTGAATAGAACAAGTAAGTGACTGCTTCTGTTCGCATTGAGCCGCAGATCTGCTTCTCGTTCAGCTATTAGAGGCGAAAGTGCTTTGTCTGATTAGCTGAGTGTTTACCAGCCGGGCCTGATTCCTCGCAGAGCCGCCGTATCCATCCACATATCCATTTTAATTAACACTTCATCACAATTAGCTTCGTGATCAGCACCACATTGGGCCGGGGCGAACACACACCTGCACACACACACACACACGCACACACACACACTGCTGTCAATGACTTAAGAGCCCACAGAGGCGGCGTGTTGGAATATTGTCCATCGATGTGCCCCGAGCAAAACATGAAAACATAATGGAGGTCAGCTGACCTGGAACTGCCGTGCAGCCTCTGCGCCGCACTGTGACAGAGCAGAGAGTCACTCGCCGCCCGGTTTGAACTTCTCTGGTCCTGCCGAGCAGTTCTGAAGCGCGTGAGACGAGCAGAGGACGAACTGCAACATCTCAACATCTGGTGCAGATGTGGTGTTTTCCTCTGGATGTGTCTCAATGCTGCTGAACGTCTTCCTGCATGAACTGGTTTATTCGATTTTTTGGATAATTTAAGCAACTTTGGTAACAGCTTGAAGATATTTTTTGTCAGACAACCGGCAGAATACTTTTCATGCTGGAGCGTTTAAGGATTCTGCAAATACCTTCAGAAAAGCAGTAACTGTTGTTAAATGTCCTTCTCGGGTTTTTCAAGATCGCCAGGTAATTATCTTTCAGAAAATGAGAGGCTTAGCCCTGGGGACTCGAACACTTGAGAGGACTGATGTCTTGATCCAGACGTCAACGCATGAATGTGCTGTGTATGATTTTTTCTGTACTGCGACACAAAACTCAGACAGCACAGAGCTCAGACTCTCCATATATGCTGTTCAGTATCTGTACATGAATGCAAGCGAACTGTCATTGATGCAGCTCATCTGAGGCTCCGGCACATTTAAAATAAATGTTTTAAGAAAGACTAAAACTGGCATTATGATTTAATATTGGCACACGTTTCCACATTTCTCACCCAGCATTTCTAATCATTCGTTTGGCCTGTGTTTACCAAAGCATCAAACCACAATAATTCATCATTAATTCATGAAAGTCTCGTAGAAACCCCAACAGAATCTTAACCGCAGATTTACATGAGAAAACAGACCACTACAATTAGACTCCATTCAGACCGAGGGTTCATTAGCACCATCCAATCAGGCTGTGATGAGCTGACACTGATACAATAGCTGCATTAAGCACTCGTGACTGATTGAGCTTCCGTGTTCCTGTGAGCGTTGTTGTTTAAGACTTTTCTCTGACAGTTTAAATACGTCAAAGTACCTTCATGACAAGCAGCCACACGTTCACGACAGACCTGATGACGCACCAAAGCACAGCGGAGTGGAAGGTCACCATCACACAGTGAGTTTGAGTTAAATCTGACCAGAAATTAAGCAAATTTGAGGTTAAAACTAGCTGCATTTAGTCATAGACATCAGTGATCCTGAGGTAATACATCACAACGGCCAATGAGTGAGCTTGACTGAGCAGATTTTACCAACAGAAGAGCAGCGACCATGTTTTTTCAATATATGACTCAGGGTCATAGGGTTAAGCAGTACGACCCCACAGACTGTGATAAATAACAGAGATGTATATACTTGACACAGTTTCCAGCGATGTAGTTTTCCTCTTGGCTGTTCCTTAAAGACCTACATATGAAGGTCATTGTGTGCAATGCTGCAGATCAATATGAATGCTAATATAGCGTGCAAGATTATGCAGGGTTTAATGTCAGCAGTCGCTAAAACAGAGAGTTCACGATGCAGTAGATACAGTTTGACTTTTGTTTTGAAGGACCTTAACTTCTTAAGGTGCACAGCTGCTGTGATGAAGCAGAGATCGTTTCTTGTGCAACAGAACCACCTGTGTGACATATCAGGCAAAATCTAATGACAGCGCCACATGAAGCGCTCAGTAAATAAACACATTATTCAGTCCTCTTACAGTAAATTACCTGCCAACAACTGATAGTTTTGTGTCATTAACCAAAGACGCTCCGGCTCCTCAGATGTGAGGATTTGCTGCTTTTCTGTGTGTAAGATTGCTGTAAAGTGAATATGTTCAGGATTCGACTGATGGTAATTGATATTTTATTAACTAATTAATAGTTGATCTAACAGCGTCTAACAGGACGTCTGGGACTGCTGCACTTACAGAACGTGTCTAACAATGTCATTTATCAATTAAATTACTACAAAATGTATTTTTTCGTGACATATTGCAGCACAATACGCGGCCCCTTTAGATTTAAAGTGACAAATACTTGTCTTAATTGAACGCACCTCTGCAGGGTCACCGTTCGATTCCTCTGAAACACTCAGCAGCTGCAGCTCTGAACAGTGTTTCATAACAAGATGGATTTGATGTGGAGGATCACTTTAGCAATTGTCCCTCCATGTGTTTACACGCAGTGATTCAGCCCTGCAGTAATTGAAATGCTAAGAGGAATCTCACACACACGCACGCACGCACACACACACACACACGCACATGCACGCACACACACGCACAGAAACATTGATGAAAGGGAGAGTGGTGGTAATACATCTTACACATACACATACAAGAACTCTATTACACTGTCTGCCTGCAATTAGAGTCAAGGTGATTGAGTGCACACGCACACACGCGCGCGCACACACACACACACACACACAGTGATCAGTCTATTTGTCAGTGAGTTAGTTAACCCCATTTGCTTTGCTGAGAAGAACTCTCCATAGTCCCTTCTCAATCAACAAGTATTGATCTGCTTGTGTGTGTGTGTGTGTGTGTGTGTGTGTGCGTGTGTGTGTGTGTGTGTGTGTGTGTGTGTATGCATGACATTCATACAGTCACGTCTGTGGACGTGTGTGTGTGTGTGTGTGTGTGTGTGTGTGTGTGTGTGTGTGTGTGTGTGTATGCATGACATTCATACAGTCACGTGTGTGTGTGTGTGTGTGTGTGTGTGTGTGTGTGTGTGTGTGTGTGTGTGTGTCTGTGTGTGTGTGTGTGTGTATGCATGACATTCATACAGTCACGTCTGTGGACGTGTGTGTGGACGTGTGTGTGTGTGTCTGTGTGTGTGTGTCTGTGTGTGTGTGTGTGTGTGTGTATGCATGACATTCATACAGTCACGTGTGTGTGCGTCTGTGTGAGTGTGTGTGGATGTGTGTGTGTGTGTGTGTGTGTGTGTGTGTGTGTGTGTGTGTGTGTGTGTGTGTGTCTGTGTTGTGCAGTCAATCCAGCATTCTTCCAAATTTTGCCCAGATTGTTTAGGACTGCAGAGAAAATCAGTGTGTGACTGTACTGATCTGTATTTTTCTAATATCAGTGATTCAGTGGCTTCATGCAGCGCGAACTCAGAGATAATTACAATTACAGTTTGTCATTTGGCAGACGCTTTTATCCAAAGCGACGTACACATGAGATTTTCATACATCAGAAGCAAGGTTCTAGATGGGAGAGAACAACAGGAATAAGTGCCCTAATGCAACGTTCAGGTCCACCTGGACATAAGTGCTACGAGACAATGCTACGAGGTACAAGGTGTTCAGTAAAGAGCTTGATCTTTAGTCTTTTTCACATGACAATGCTCGCAGGTGAAAACACTAAAATATTTTAGCAGATTTGCCTTTCGTTTAGACGGCGACGGCGTTTTTGCAGCTTAAAAACGCAAAAAAGTGAAAACACCCTCCAGAGTGGAAATCTTAAAAACACATTGTGTTCCCATCTAAAGGGTAAAAAAGCAAAAGTGTGCTTCGATCTGCCAGAGCCCGTCCCTGACAGTCTCTGATTCCACACTTCTGCGTCACTGATTTCCCCCCAAAAAACGCTCGTCTAAACACGGAATGAAAAGTGAGAACGCAACGCCGCTTTTGCGTTTTCTGTTCAGATCGTTTCCGTGTAAACGTAGCCTAAAGATCGCGAGGGACCCTGCAGAACGAACGGAGTTTGGTAACTCGTTCCACCACCTGGGAACCACAGAAGAAAAGAGTCCAGCTAGAGATTTGGAGGTGGCAGCACCAGGCGCTGTTCCTGGGCAGAGTGTAGAGAGCGGGAGGGAGTTCAGGTAGGTCGGAGCGGCTTTGGTGGCAATTTTGTAGGTGAGCATCAAGGACTTATACTTGATGCAGGCGGCAACTGGGAGCCAGTGGAGGGATATGAACAGCAGGGTGACATGCGCTCCTTTGGGCTGGTTAAATACCAGGCGGGCCGCCGCATTCTGCATCATCTGCAAAGGTTTTAGCGAGCATGCTGGGAGTCCTGCCAGTAAGGAATTACAATAGTCGAGGCGTGATAGTACCGGCGCTCATACTAGGAGTTGTGTTGCATGCTCAGACAGGTAGGGTCTGATCTCCTGATGTTGTACAGGGCGAATCGGAATGACCGAGCGAGAGGCCACATGCTCTTTGAAGGTTAGCTGGTCATCGATCAAGACACCCAAGTTTCTGAGCAGACCCGAGTCGAGCTGGATACTGACCTGTTGTTGTATAGAGGGACCGGCCGGGATGACAAGGAGCTCAGTCTTTGCCAGGTGAAGCTGAAGGTGTCGTTCCTTCGTCCATGCTGAGATATCAGCGAGGTAATTCTCACCCACTGCTTCTCATCCTCATAGTTTTAGTTTTGCAGCACATTTGCTGAACGGTTCAGTCTCATCAGTTGCAGCAGCAGCAGCTTTCAGCAGACCAGCAGTGATGAACCCAACACCAAAACCAGAACTAAGACCAGAACTCTTTTTTTAAAACTGCTTTTTTTAAGAGCAGATTTTTAAAAAGTCCACTTTCTACATGAGCATGCGTCAGAAACAACAAACGATGCATGTTCACGATGTCCTTCTCTGGTGTTTGAGCTGCTGTTGATGCAAAAATACCAGTTTTGATATCCGTGTGTGTGTGTTCAGGCTCTAATGGGGATAATAAACTCACACACAAACACAAACATGATTACGGCAGGACGACCATGCTGCTCTGTGACACTGGACCACGTTTGGCTTCTAGATTAGCCCTGATGCTGCAAGAGCACATGTACACAAAGTCAGAGAAACTTTCCTCTTTCAGCAGATAAATATGAAAACGGCCTTCTAGTATCCATCATCCCGCAGAGTGAAGGCCAAACAAACCAGTGAGGGAGCACGTTTGTGAGTGGAGGGAGCCTTCAGTTCTTCACTGGATTAGCTCCTGACATTCAAAATGACTGAGGTGGACACTTTTTAATCATCAGTCAGGTTATGTTGGAGATGGCATGGCAACAACCAGCACACCCACCTGTCCACCTGTTCCCAATCGCCTAATCAGCTCCCTGGCAGACAGACAGTCCACTCTGTTTCTGTCTGCGTGTTATTGTCCTCTCCCTGCCTGCCTTTCATTCTGTTTGCAAGTTCTACCACCGAAACCGTTTAAATGCAGTCAAAGATACATTAACCTCATTAAAGTAAAACCTGCAGCTGCTTAGTTATGAGATATCAGCCCTGAGCAAACCGTATTTCTGAATAAAGGCCGTAAGCTTGATAATGATAAATGATGCTGCATCCAACTGCACAAACTGACTTATTAAGGCTGATTTTAGTTCCAGTCTGAGTTGGACTTCGTTATTATTTTGGATACAAGGACACACGGCTTCAAATCCGATATATTTGTATTATCATTTATTCTTATTTTCCTCAGAGCTCAGCAACTCAAGTGGGTCTGTCTGCAGACAGTAGCTGCAGGACACACCTGACACATGATACACCCTCAATACAGTTAGTGTGTCATGTGAAGTCCCTTCTGGACACACTGCATTTATTCGCAAATGAGAGAGAAGAACGAAAGATATGGTGTGAAATGCAAACAAGTAACTACAGCGGGGGTTGGTGTCGGGGTGGAGGAGGGAGGAGAAGTTCATTCACTTGGTCAGTGATGGAGACATTAAAGCAGCACGTGAATCACGAGTTATTTTCTGTTTTTACAAAGTGAAGAAAACTGCAGCAGAGACGACGATCACAGTCATCGATTCTGAATAAATTCAAGTTCAGAATAAGAATATATTTCCAAAAACCAATGAAGTTGATGAGGTCAAACGTTATGTCAAAGAGGGTTAGAAAATGATCACATTCTGTTTATTGACATTGAGCACAGCGTCCCGGTGGTGGATCTGCTAACTGCGGTTGACGCACTTCCTTTGTGACGCTTACAGGAAACCAGTCTGAACGCAGGCGATGTCGTTATTCTGTAGCATCACTGAGCAGTCATTTACTTCATGCTAACATGTCGGAGCAGAATACTTCTCTTCTGCCAGCAGACGTCTTCTCATCGAACAAGGCGAGCAGGTGTTTCCCAAACTGTTGACCTTTTCCTTTTCGTTTATGTAAGTGTGATTAAAATGCAGTGTGTGGAAATTAAAGTGCGTCTGTTTCGTGTCAGATAACTGATTACCTCAAAGGCTTAAAGCAAAGGCTGCTGTTGTGTGTTGTCCTCAGCGTGGTAGCCGAGAGGGATCTGAGCCCGCTTTTCAGTCAGCGTTCGAGCCTCATTGATTCAACAGTTTTACTGAGTATGTGTGTTCAGCTTAAAGCTCTGAGCTGTGTGTGCGCGTGTGTGTGTGTGTGTGTTTACTGCCATTACTGCCGATGCTAATTGCTAGCAGAGAGAAATAATGAAGTAGTTTGCGTGTGTGTGTGTCGGTGTGTGTGAGTGTATGTTCATTTTGCTGTCGTTAGCACTGATGCTTCTTGCCAGCACACAGAATAATGAAGTACTTCTGATGTGTGTGCGTGTGTGTGTGCGTGTGTGTGTGCGTGTGTGTGTGTGTACATTCCTGCATCCCTTCTTGTGCATGCATTCGTGTAACCGTGTAACTGTATCCACAGTGTGTGTGTGTGTGTGTGTGTGTGTGTGTGTGTGTGTGTGTGTGTGTGTGTGTGTGTGTGTGCGTGTGTGTGTGTGTGTGTGTGTGCCTGTGTGTGTGTGTGTGTGCCTGTGTGTGCCCCATCAGTCAGTGTCCTGTCGTTAGCACTGCTGCTAATTGCTAGCAGACAGTGTAATGGAGTGGTCCCTCAGGACCTCAGACTTCAATACAGCCAACACACACCACTCACACCGGCTGCGTGTGTGTGTGTGTGTGTGTGTGTGTGTGTGTGTGTGTCAATGGTAGGATTAATGAAGGAAGAAGGTGAATAATGTTTGTGTGTTAGTGTGTGTGACAGAGACACACTTACTGGTGTGTGTGTCAGCAAGAGACTTGAAGGATTGATGAAAGCATCGTGTGTGTGTGTGTGTGTGTGGGGGAGTCGATGTGAGATCCTCATAGAAGAAGCAGAACAGCTGGTTCTCCAAAAAAAGGTCACAGTGGACCTTTGAAGGAAACTTAAACGTTCACTCACAGAGAGGCTCGTCCATAATTTAAATAAACTATATTAGTTTGTTACACCCAGCGGTTTGACATCCAGTATGACATGCTGGTGTCAAAAGCAGTACAAATACCACAGCACCCAGTGCGTCTGCAGCTGTTACTGCAGAGAGAGTCCAGCCTCCGGGCCGCACATTACTGAGGGGAAACTGTGGAGCGCAGCGCAACGTGACCGAAACCAATCCATGAAGAGCAACAGCCAAACGGCGCTCTGATCCCGACGTGGCTGTTAACATTCATGTCGGCAAGATTTATTCAAGGCAAAACATAAAGATTTTTGACCTGGAAGACGAGATGCTCACTGAGCAGACACGTCAGTCAAATCCAAAATATGAAGCAGCCTGCAGTTCACTGTCAATACACTCTGTCTCCTGGGTTTGTGTCTCTCTGGCAGTCTGGGCCACCTTTAGCTAGCTTGACAACAATCCCAACTCAAGGTTCGCTTACTAGCTTTCTCCTGATCTCCGACCACGTTGACCGACTGGATCAGCAGATGGCGCTGCTGAGTCTTTCATCCTCGTACATTAAGCATGACAGTTCATTGTTGGCCTTGGTCAGTTTGACAAAACAACCTCAGCTCAAGATCCACTCATCAGCTTTTTCAGAGCTTTCAACCATTACAGACGCTTAACTTTTAAGCCAGTATAGATGATAGAAGTGCTATGGATGACATCACAACAGCTTTCAGCTTAAATACTGGACTGATTGGAAATGAAGCTCAGGTGAGTGGGCAGGTGGGCGTGGCTGGCAGAGGGGGTGAGAGTGGAAAAGTACTGAGCACAGGTGAACAGAGGAGAAGACGAGGCAGCAGGTGAGAGACCAAGCGTCTTCATATAAGTGTGACTTCAGACGTGGGGGAGGTTTCAGTTTGCAGCACGCAGGGCGATATCTGGAAATCAGTACAAAATGTAGATATGGATTCGATGGCGCACTGGCTCATTTCCAAATGTAGGAAGATGAGACGAGAGCGCCAATGCAGTGATGTGATGTGAACGTGAAATATGATTTAACACATTTTCCACGGAAGAGAACATGCGATCTAATCACCGCGGGAGCTGCTGACGCTTCAGTCTGCTGCCTGAGAGCTTTAAATTAAGAGCATCAAACCAGACATGTCAATTACTGCTTCGCAGAGTGTTTGGGTTTAATGATTCCTGAGGGGGAAATTCACCTCATCTGTGCATGCAATACTGTAGTTCTGACTAGCCAGCAAAGCAGGTTAGCTCGCAGTGCGGAGGCTCCTGAGAACAAATGTTGACATAAGATGTGTCATCGTTCAGTGTCTGTGCCGGATTATAGCACATAAGTGCATTCACATCACATATCAGCAGGACAAGATCATCCGTCTGTGCTTTCTAGAATAGGAAAGTGTTTAAGACTGATGGACTATTTATCCATCCATCCACCCCGACCTCCTCCCCCGTGGTTCCTCCTTCGCTATTGATGGAAAGAGTCGTAATTCCTGCTGTCACTGGAGGGCTTCACCACTTGAACGTAAAAATGTGGGGATTTGCAGAAACGACTGGCGCCTTAACACCTAGAAACAATCGTGTCATCGTCAGATTCCCGCTTTTATCTCTATCTGATTCATCATAAGTGCGTCTTCTTTTGCGAGCTTGTGTTTTAGGGTCTTTGAGGGGCTGCAGCAGCAACACTCCTGTATGACACAACACATGCTGACCCCTGAGCTCCAGTGTCTCACCAGGTTTAGAGGTCCAGGTAGAAGACACCGAGGATTCAGGAGGTTTTAATGGACATCCTGATTATCGCTGTGATGCCGACCTGTATTTTTCTTTGTAAGCCTGTAATCATTTAAATCAGCGTTCCATGTCAAAAGCAAAAAAGCCTCCAACCAGCAATCAACAGCTTTGTGCTCAGTGAATAGAAGGTCATTATGTCAAACATCAGTGTTATTCACAGATGAAAGACCACAGATTACTTCATCAGCCATCAAACGTGAATATTGAACTGAGCCGAGTATTAAATCTCTCACATTAAACCTTTTTCTGCTTTGACTTGACAGCTGACATGTGACACCAACCAAATCCATACACTGAACGTAAATGATGGATAAGCACAGAGGAAATGCATGAACACACGGCCAGAAACACACACACCTGCGCTGTAGTAAGGTAAAGGTGTTGTTGTTGCTGTTCCTGGTTCACTTTTTGGGGGCCGTGAAGGGGCTGAAATCGATCACAGTTGGCTGGAGGATGCTGTTCATGTTACACCGTCATGTTTCTACAGAAGCCCAGAGCAGACAAACCAAACACTCCTTTCACGCTTCTTGCATTTCTCACATTTTTGGTGGCCACCATAGGGCGAGGGAGGGTGAAAGAAAAAGGTTTTCAGCTGGTTGAAACCTGCAACCTCACCACTAGAGGTCACTAATTCCTACACACTGGTCCTTTAAACGTTAGGGTGAAGACTTGGGTTTCATGTAGTGATTATGGTTAGCGTACGTTTCCAGCGTTTACTTTCAAGCTCAAGTAAATGTGATGTCCTCTGAGGTGATGGAAGTACAACTCTGTGTGTGTGTGTGTGTGTGTGTGTGTGTGTGTGTGTGTGTGTGTGTGTGTGTGTGTGTGTGTGTGTGTGTTTTCCTCAGAGACCTCTAGAAAGAAAATAAATGGTGAGTAATTGTGTTTAGCTCCTCTGGTCCGACTGCACTGTCAGCTCAACATCAATCACCTGCTCACACACACGCACACACACATACTGCATAGACACAAATACACAAATACACGTGTGTGTGTGTTTGTGTTTGTGTGTGTGTGTGTGTGTGTGTGTGTGTGTGTGTGTGTGTGTGGCCATGCATTCTTTAGGTTGTGGGAACATAAATCTGTTTACACAGTCACTTTGTGGGGGCAAAACGCAGGTCCATGTAATGTGTATCATTGAAGTTTAGGGTTAAGACTGGGGTTAAGGTTAACATGACTGTGTGTGTGTGTGTGTGTGTGTGTGTGTGTGTGTGTGTGTGTGTGTGTGTGTGTGTGTGTGTGTGTGCGTGTGTGTGTGTGTGTAAATTTGTTTAAGCCGCAGGTGATGATGAGGACAGTGGCGAAGAGGCAGAAACATGAAGAGTGAGCAGGTGAGCATCATTTTACATTTTAGTTAACGCAAACAAATTCACAGATTGAGGGTGTTTTTATCTCTGATTCGCTGATTGATGAGCATGTTGTGTCACACCAACAAATTCCCAGGCTGCTTTTTACTGAGCTCCATTAAGTTTCCTCTGGAGCTAAACAAGCATTTGCTTTCCACCAGCAAACCGTCACGAGACGTTTTGTTGTGAAGCATCGACAGGAGATGCAATGAATTCACCAACTTGGCATACGTCACCGTGCACAGAGCATTTTTCACACCGCAGCACGTCACGTCGGACGCTACTCGCTCCGTGGATCAGGTGTAACAGGTAAGAACGGAACAAGCAGAAACGGCGAGCTGTTAGATGAAGAGCTGCAGACATCCACGAGCCGCCGCACCTCCAGCGCATCGTCGAAGTAAACAACACCTTTCGCCTCGCGCGCGCGCTGTGCTGTGAAAAACCATTTGAGCCGCCGGCGTGGCTCGAGTGATCAGAGCTGCTTGTGGCTCAGCTTGGAGGAAGCATCAGCTCTTTCATGACTGCTAAAGCTGTTTTCAGCTCTGAGGGGTCCCCCAAAACACCTGCGCCGAAACCCCCAACCACCGAATCACACGTTCATTCACGGAGATCTCATTACAGTTCACTCTGTGTGGATTTCACTCTGTTCTAACTGAAGTGAATGAAGCTTAAAAGAAAGCAATGTTTACAAAATTTTAATTGATGGCTTCACTCTCAAATTTGTCCTCACAAGCTACAAGGGCACCACACACACACACACACACACACACACACACACACACACACAGTCAGGACAGGCCATCCGTCATCATTGTTTGGCTGATTGTGTGAACTGTTGCTTTCTGGGGAATAATGCAGCCTGTGACCTTCCACAGAGGACGGACACACCAGCACCTGCGACCACCTCACAATCCTGCTCCTCTTCGTTCGTTGCTTGAACTCTGTGCATATTTTCTGAAGTAGCCGTGTTGTTGCCGTGCTCCTTCTGACATGAGTAGGAGCAAGTAATGAGTTTAATCTCCAGCTGTTCTGTGGTTGAACTGCAAATACAAAGAAAACTGTGAGAGTCTGAAGCAGAATGGAGCTGACAAAAAGAAAAAAAAACACGAGTTTAATGATCCCTAACCTTTAAAAATGAATAGTTTTAGATTGAGATGTGCCTACAGGCTGTCCAACTGCACATATGTGCTTACAGTTTGTCCAGAAACACACAAACTTTCTGTTCTGGAAGTGGCTGCTTACTTTTGACCCACATTAGAAATAATTCAAGCTGAGATTTACGAGTTCAAACCCCCACAGTTGTGCTTGAAGGCATCTAAAGTTGTAACCTCATTACAGATGTTTCACGAACCCGCCAGTTTCACAGCAGCAGCTGAAATATTCTTCTACCGCACGGTAAATTCTATTGATTTTTACTGACCAGCCTTTTAACGCACGTTCAGAATGGCGTGTTAGACCTGGAGAAATGTACCAAATAGAGCAGAAAAGCTTCAGCGGGTTCGCAGCTTTGTCTTTACATTTACATTTGACCCACATGATGCACATTATGAATTCTACTGTATCATACTGTAATCATGAAAAACACTAACTTATTCATGAAGGCATCTATAGTCCATCAACAATTATCTGAATTTAGAAAATTAGATGATTTATATCACACATTTTACACATTAATACGACGTTCTCATTGGCTGTGTTTCACATAAGACCTCCTCTGACACAATGTTTTTTCATTCTGAGCTTTAGATCCTGTCAATTAATCAATAAGTTGTTTATTTTATGTTTAGATTTTATTTCATGTTTCAGTGGACGCCTGAAATACAGCCGAGGAGTTCTGTGGTTGCTTTAGTGTCTCTGTGGAATAACGAGTGTTTTGTACAAACTAGCAGCACCGTAGCCGCCGAATTAGGCTTTAAGACCAGAACAATCTGAGTTTTTCCTCTGCGGCCATTTAGGAACACGTTCACATTCTCCACTTTCATCAGTCTGCAGGTGCAAAAGGAAGCTAACCTGGTCAGAACATAAAAAGCTGGAGCTAATGTGGCTAAAATGTGAAATTTCAGAGCTGTGGTCGCTCCATATGAATGTATTCGTGCGTCACAGCCGCCACACAGCGTCCCTCCCCCTGTGCTGCTCGTGTTCCTTCACCACACAGAAGAACGAGGATATAAATAATCAATACTTGTTGAAGGACACGTTCCTTTCAAAGTGAGAGCGTCGCTATTTTAGCCGTACAAATCAGCCAGAGCCGACGAAGCTGACTGCAGAATTGTCCACTCGTTCGTCAGTCACACAGGCTTTAAGGACAGGTGGATGCTGGGAGACGTTAAGAAAAGTTTGTAAATACTTTCCAAACCTTTCTGACCTCGACGCCTCACATCCAGAGTGAGACATTACAGTGCTGCAGGACCTCATGAGTTCTGCATGAACAGCTCATGTTTTGACTCATCCAGTGTGAAAACAGTCAAGATTTCCACATGGATAAAAAAGTCATTGCTCTGATTCAGGCATAAAACCTTGATCCCAGAGAAGCTGAACGCTGTGCGAAACGAACACAATCATCTGCAAACAAACTGTGTTTACTGACAACGGTTCTCTGAAGTGTCCCTGATCAAATCAGGACTTCACAAAGTGGCGACTGAGCCTTCCCAGGATGCCCGTTCACACCCGATCATGATGCTATCAGCTGTTACCAATCACCTGTTCACCTGCGGAAGGTTCCAAACATTGTTTTATTAAATATAAAACAAATTCATGAATGTATTTCTGATACACACGTCATGTAATGGTGATAATAATTCATTTGAAAGATTTTTCAGATGTTATAATATATGAATTAATAATTTATTGTTTACATGTATTCTGAGCTAAAAAGGTTAAAATGATGATTGATCATCGGTTCTGTGTTCAACTGCTTTTGCCTCGCAGGTACAGAAATGACAACGGAGACAATAACAACAGTTACTGCACAGCGATCGATTGTTGATGCCTGTTTCAGAGAATACACTGAAGGAAGGTCGTTCGTGTAGTTTTTCAATCTTTTCACTTTATCATTTTCCCCGACAACGGCGCGTAACACACGCAAGTATTTCCTGTTTTAAATAAAAGCAGCAAAAAGACGCAAAAATATGCATTTGAAAATATTTGCATGGAAAACATTTTTTGAATATTGTTGCATTTATATAAAAACTGTTAAAGCTGCATTTAGTTAAAATATGAACGCAGAGCAAACATGTCTGAACATCTGCAGTGAGAATAAGCAAAACCGAATATAAATCCTTACTGTAGAACTGATGTCTGCTCACACACACACACACACACACACACACACACACACACACTCACGCTGACCTGATTTCCAGCAGTTTGTTGTACTCACTCCAAGTTGTTTTCTATTTGCGGTTTTAATCTGAATTTACGTCCTTTGTTCAGGTCTGTTAAAATGGACCCATGAGAAGGAATTCAATGATCGTAAAGTAAAACCATACGTCGGAGGGTTTTTCCATCTTGGCAGGAGCTGGACCGTGAAATCCAGCCATCATTTAGGAGGAGCTGAAAAGACAAAGGAGGGAGGACGGCTGAGGTCTGATCAGCTCATCATCTGATTATAATGTAAACAAAGAGCAGGAGGAAAAACAACAATGTGTTTCTATTCTCTGAGCTAAAAAATAAGCTGGAGACTTTGAACATCTGTGACACGTCGCTCTGTTTGTCCCCCTCCTCTCCACTTTCTTCCTCTCTGCTCTAATCCACTTTGCCACTTCTTCTTCTGTCCTCCACACTGTTGTAGTTTGCACATTACATCAGGTGCGACATGTCCCTGTGACACTCTGACCGACGGTGAAACTGTCCCAGAATTGACCCTGAAGTTGTCGTCCATGCGGCCTCTGGGTCGACCAACAGGCCTGATGGGGGATGAAGACGTGCAGAGCGCCAATGGGAGCGAGAATCTAAGCCAGTTTATTGATTTCTGACCTGCTTTCACAGATCGGTCCTGACACCGACCTGCAGCTGACCCTTTTAGAGGCAGTGTTCCAGGATCTGGACTTCATGAAGGACCTACACGTGGAGGGCAGGCTAGCCAACCGACGCTGCAGTGCAGAGCTAAATGTGCATCAGCTGATTCATCGTGTTTCATTGATCACATGAAAGGAAAGTTTTCAACGTACCGACTTTGGACGAAACCCCTGAACAAACAGAAACTTTATTTATGTGAAGAAATTAAGTATATGATATTTTTATGAAGCATGCATCACTGTTTTCTTACAGTTGGTACAAACCTATTTTTCCATGGTATGGTTGATCATTTGGGAAACAGGTTCATCAGTGTAGACGAACGTTTGGCTTTTCACGGCTACAGGTTACTTGATATTATTACAGTGTGTGTGATGAATTCCTCTTGTCCTCTCTCCAGTTATTGCGGCTCAGATGGAGTGTTTAGACCCTCGTTGCTCTGCATCCGGAGACAGAGAGGACAAAGTGGACGTTGAAACAGTTGTTCGTAAAAATCTAAAAACAGGATTTTCTCTCATCCTGAGTGGATGTGAGGTGGAGAATCGATGCTGACGTTTCCAGCTCTGTGTGTGTTGATGTTATTCAATTTGCTGAGCATATGCTGTTCATATATATAGATATAGACCATTTAAACTGTCATGATTACCATTCGTACATGTAAACCTGGGTTAATTCTGGCTGCTATTCATATCATTAAGAATGGTTTGGCACCCCTCTGTAGCTGAAAAGGCTAAGCTTTAAAACATAGAAGCATTAGACTTAAAATAAACTTTTTTAGAAGTTTTACATCAGACACTGGCCGACGACGAAAACAAGAAGAAGATAAAGTTTTCTGTAGTTTGATCCTTGTCTGCTCTTCAGTTCAGTCTGTTGACCTCAAAGCTCTGCAGGCCGCTGGCTCGTCCATCCGGGACCAGCTCACTTCCACTGAGCAGAGACCGGCTGAAACCTGAGCCGCACCGAGCCGACTGACAACATCCGGCGAACACGAGAGGAAGAAACTTTCATCGTGGGCTCTGCTCAAAGCCGATCAAAGCTGGAGGAGTCAGAACTGTGACAAACTCTGTCCAAACTGCCACTGTGTGTCCTGCACACCCAGGTGGGACCGGACAGGCCGGAGAATGCCCGAGCTTCATTCATGAAGAACGTCAAGAAGTCTGCAGAACCTTCAGATTCAGACTAAACACGACATCTTTTTTATGTTGAGACACTTTCATATGAGCCCTCAAAATGATGTGTCGAGGTGGGCGACACGTTGTCTGACCTTCATTTGTCATCTTAACGCTTTGTGTGTGTGTGTGTGTGTGTGTGCGTGTGTGTGTGTGTGTGTGTGTGTGTGTGTGTGTGCGGAAAGGCCAAGCAGTTGTCTTGGACGTGAATGTCGGTGGCAGCTTGTCTGCTCTCCTCTCTTCACCTTGTCACCACACCTTGTCTTTCAGCCCGCCCTCTCTCTCCCTCTTTACGTCCTCTCTCTCTCCATCTGTCTTTGTCTGTCCGTCAAATTTTTTCTCGTCCCGCATCCTTTCTTTGGTTGTTCCAGCAGTCTGCCCTCTATTTCACCTCCGTCTGTAAGGGCTTCCAGGCAGTTTGTCACGCATTCACACACTCAGTCACGTTTCCATCACAGGTGCAGTACATAGAGTTACCTATGCATGTATGCATGCATGAAGGTGCATTACCAGCAGGGGACGATGATGATGTAGTGAAGGACAACAAATGCAGTATAAGGAGTAACGAAGTCAGTTTTGGGGAGGCAGACCGGTGGAATACACACTGTCACACTGACCAGGGTCTGATTCTTGCATACCCAAAATGCGACTTTCACCTGAAATGTTTGCTTTATTTTGAAAGGACTGAAGCGTATTTGTTATCGCTGTTCTGACCACAGAATGAGAGGGTGCTGTTTTCACGCCTGGACGACACAAAATGTGACACAGACACGGTGGACCGGCGGCTGCGTTACATGGTTTGGCATGTGGCTCACACACACAACAGCACACACAAACACACCCACGCACACACACTCCACACTGCCATTTACTATTTGCTGCAACATCAATGCATCATTTATGCTTCTTCTCAACGTATTTTAAGGAATAACGTTACGCGTCATCTCTTCCATGACAGCCGCAGTTCACAGAAAGCAACAGATCAATGGAGGAATTGGTTGACTGATCCATCCATCTAGTTTCATTCAGAGCCAACGGCTGCTGCTCGTTTCCTCATCCTGAGAGATGGCGGCGGGGTCTGAGATGTCATTTATTCTCACAGTAACAGTCCCCGTTCCACATAAGGAACAGAGAGGAGGGAATTATTCGGCTGAGCAGTCAGGGGTGGAAATGAGTGCATTTATCTACGTAGAGGGTCTGCTATAGACAAGACGGTGTTCAAAGAAACGAGACAGAGAGAGGCAGGAGGCAAGAGGGAGACATCACATGAGAGGAACAAAAGGAGGAGCAAAACTCGAAGTCTCCAGTCAAAACGTACCGGAAAATCAAACTAATTCCACTCAAAAATGTGGTTTTCTTATTGTTCCTTGAATTGGATGTTTGGCCCTCACTGTGCAGAATGATGCATGAGCAGAGTTTGGCCGAATCTCGTGATATTCGATATTCTTGTTTTCGTCAACAAATCCCACGAAAAGCCAAAAATCAACATTGAATTGTTACTAGTGACAAGTATTGTCTGTACATCCGAAGCCTGATGTATCTCATTCCTCTGAGCTGTAAAGCTCCATTGTTGTCCAGCAACAAAACACATCAATGAGCCACTGTGGTGACGTACTTACAGGAGATTAATCCACTGCTGAAAATAGTCCCCAGCAATTTCATTCCTGAGTAGCATTCGCTTAAAACTACAGCGTCCAACTTATGGACACTGAGTCACAGGTGGCGATCATTACTGACTTATCATTACTGATCATTACTGTCTTCGTTGCACTTGTTAGCCTGTTAGCCTGTAAATCATCAAAGTTAAGAAACACACGTCTTGGTTTCATAAGTAACAATCTTTATACAGTCAGCGACTTAACATTTTGGAAGGATAATAAAGTAAAACTGCGTCACTTCCACTTAGAAGTCTGATGTACTTGCATGTCAGGACCTGGTGTACAAGCTAACACCTGAAGCGAAATATTCATAATCCAGCAGGAAGATTGCCGTGATATTTGGCTTCTGGGGGAGTATCAGCGCTATCGGCTTGACATTGATTTGATCCTGCAGTCGACTGCAAATAGAGATGTGAGTACCGTCCACACAGTCGATGTGTTCTCTCTTCGAAAATATATCAGTGCTTCTCGTCTTGGTTGAAGTTTCAGAGAGATGAAAGCAGCTGGTGGGATTGATTTTTTTGGGGGGGGGGGGCTGGTAAATGAATCAGTTGGTGTGCTGTTCTTTCATGGGAAATGGGAGGTGAAGGTTGGTTCAAGGGTTGTTTTATCTACCGGCTCGTTCGGCATGGTGTTGTAAGTTTGAGTGTAAGTTTCTGTGAGGTTCAGTAAGTCTTGATGCTTAATTCATAGAACTTCTCTCGCTCCATTATATTTAAGTTGGATGAGTTGTAATTCATCCGCATGCTCAGACCAGCACTCAAACTTCATGTAGCGATTGACCAGCAGTTCGGAGGCATGGCGGTAGTTCTCCTTTTTGTTCCTCCACAGAGTTTTGAAGAAGAGCGTGAATCACTGTGAGGAAAGACCATCCATACAATTTATCACATCGAGACAACACAGACATGAAAGAAAAGCAGGGTGCATCCCTAAATGCTTCACTTAACTGCATTCACGTTTCCCTCACTTTCATCTTTTCCTTACGTCTCCAGGACTGAGACAGAAGGAGAGACGCTAGAAAAGATAACGAAAGACAGATGATGACGATGATGACTGATGACTTATAGAAATTTCTTTCTCACAAACCAGAACGAGACACAGCGAGATCACCCGTCAGCAGCTCTGCAGTCTTTTGATGCGAAAAGCAAAATGTTTTTTATCTACTAATATAAGCATCTGCATTGTTTGTTGATATGCTGTTTGTAAATTAATGGTTTAATAATCCAGGTAATGATGAGAATTCCACTATGATATTATTACTGATAGATAGGGAAATGATTTTTTGGTAATTACAGTTAACTTACACACAATAAATTGAACTAGATGGCAAATCAGCAATAAATAAAGTCTAAACATTGAGAATAATGTTTCGCTCAGGTTGCTTCTGGTTTCCGTCCTGGTATAAAACAGGATGTGTTGTGATGATGGGGTTTCAAAGCAATCAATAATAGATTTCCAATAACTGAGCGTCTCTCTTTTGTATCCATCTGCTCTCAAGGCTCCTCCAGGAAGCCTCCTCAGTCCAAAATAAGAGCATTATAGCAGCGATTCTGAATACTGTAACAATAAATAGATTCAATTATAATAAAATAGAGGTAAATTTATGAATCTGTAGGAATATATGACGCTGACTTAGAGATGCTGGGAGGTAAAATGTGCTTTGTTACTGAATAATCTGCTGCAGCTTTACTGTGATATCATCAAGCATGGTCCATAGACACTGACTCGTAAGTTAAACAGAACACACACACACACACACACACACACATACATATATGTATATCCCCACAGTATGTCCAATGATTTACATCAGGTACAGCATCATTGACATTATACTACACTCTGATTCTCCCCGTGGACAAACCTCCTGTACAGCAGGTGGTAGATGCAAATTATATTAAAACCCCTAAACGTCCCGACAGCCTGCAGGTGAGGTTATTGATTATTGTTCTTCTCGTCTATTGACACAAACATTTTTACTGGTATTATACACCATTAGAAAGCCGACATTCACGTGAATCAGTTGATGCAAACGATTCCGAGATACAGTCACAAAAGGACACACAATAAACGACAAAACAGACAAATGTTGGTAAAATTGATGCAACATTGTGGCAACTCATCTTTTACGTTTCTCAGTGATCCACAGATCGACAACACTCAGGCAAAAATTGTCGGGTAGCATAGACGAACGTCCAGACGATCCACTGCAATGAAAGTATTTAGTCCAAAACATGCTAATAATCCACCGAAAGATGCTTTAGCGGGCACGTCTTTATGGTGTCTCCAGTTACTCTTCAAATGACACCTCGCTTGGCCAATCATGACCCCCATATGAAGCTAGCAACCAGAGAAGCCAATAACAGACTGAGTTGAACAGAAGGGCGTCGTTCTCTTCTTCCATGGGAAGTTCGAGCCAATTGCAACCCATTTTGCAGATGACTGACACTTCAAATAGCCAATGAACATGCTGATAAGCTTTCAGTGATTATTCAGAATCACCTCATATCAAAGAACGGTTTGAAGTGATAAATATAGTAAATGGCTTCCATATGTTTACGATATATAGCCAAGATACCTAGATACCTTAAATATGAATTTATTTGGCCAAAATTTACAGTTCATCAATATGAATATAGATATTTCTCTACACAACTATAATAAATAGCTTTTTGGGGGACACCTAGATATATCATTAGAGAAAACATGAAAATGTTCAGTTTCTGTGGTATTATTATCAGTTTTTATTTAACTTGGCCTAAGGAAAGGCTTCATGCTCTGGTCCCATTGTGTTCAAACTTACAGACTGTAATGTGAAGACAGAACATCTTGAGCAGTAATCCAGTTTTGCAACATGCATATATATCAGTACACAGACTCAAGAGATGCATGTGTGATGTACAACATGCACACTATTTCTTTCTGTTGCAGGCTTAATGAACTGTAATCCCCACTGGCAGCCCGGCAAATCACACAAATCTCCAGCTCTCTGTATGTTGTGTCTGTAATGGCTGATCAAGGCCTTCAGTTCTCAGATGAATGCTTCAATAAGGCTGAGCAGGCTTTTAGTTCACAAATGGCTCTGCATTAAAACAAAGCAAGCAGCAGTGTTGGTGTGGAAATGTTGTACCAGCAGTGAGATGATGAAATCTGCTCCAGCACCATAATATACAAAGACTTTCACAACTCTATGAAGTTATCACTGCAGTGACCTACGTCTTGGTGATTTGCTGTTCAAAAGTAGGATTATGCCATTCACATGATTGTTTTGTATTTATTAACTGCCGTGCAGGCCAGACCAAACAGTCTCATGGGCCACATTTGGCCCAGAGGCCAAGAGGTTCAGACCTCTGCTTTGAAGAGGTTTGAATCAGCAGGTCATCAGCTGCTGCTGCATGAAGATAAAATAAAAAGACTGTAATAACCTCCATACTGCCATGATGAATGATACTACATACATGGTTCTGGGGTACTTGGTAGAAATGCTTCTCTCAGCATTTACCTCAGAGTAATTAGCTAATATCTTGTCTCATCTCTCTCACCTCTTTACATCCTCGTGCTCGCTCTTCCTGTCTCCATCTTTCTTTCACCAGACACGTTTTGTTCATACAGCTCCCATCTGATATCATGACGCATGGGAGAAATTACTGACTCCTGCTTAATCCTCAGAATTCACTGAGTGGGACAGAAATTAGATGATGATTGCAATGAGAGTCTGACTGTGTGTGTGTGTGTGTGTGTGTGTGTGTGTGTGTGTGTGTGTGTGTGTGTGTGTGTGTGTGTGTGTGTGTGTGCGCACGCGCACTCATGCACGTGAGTTTTACAGCTATTGTTTTAAATGTCAATTAAACTCTACACTTCCTGTTCAAATATTTCACATTCCAGAGGCTCAAGGGGCATATATGCTACATTTCCTGGTAGGCCTGTGCTTTTAATGTGAAAAGAATTAACAGGAAGTGTTTCATTGACAGTCGTTAAAAAGGCCTGGTCACACCAAAACGCGGTACAGCAAATTTCATTCATACAGTGCTTGGTGATGTCAGGAATATTTGCATGGCTAGTTGGTGAACTACTGTTAGCTGGCGAGCTGGGGACAATGTTTCACAGAGATTTCTGAAAATATGTATAACACTGACTTCTGTCTCCTAATTGCAAAATATTCCTCTTTTGTGGAGCACAATATACTACAAAGAGATTTAACCTCACAGATAATGTTAAATAAAAGTAGATAGAGCAACCAAACAATAAACTACAGCAGCTCTGTCCCTCTGAAGGCCAGCACTGTCAACAGGCTTGTTGCACTGAAGCAGTTAGTGCTGTAGAAATGACACAGAATTCACCATGTGAGCCACTAGAGTACCTGTAGGTGATTCCACCCCCTAAATGAGTTGTACGAGGCCTTTATTAGAGACGGGCCTTTATTTGTTGGTTGTTTTTTTATTATACAGCACAGGGGCATGAAACAGAGGACCCAACAGCAATAAAGATAACGCTGCAAAATACACACTGTCCTAACTGCCCACCCCCACCACCCCCCACCCCCCGGCTGACCTCACCTTGTTGAACTTACAGACTACTTATCAATACTCTCCTCCTATCACATTCATCAATACTCCTTGCTGCTTGATAACATCATCAGATGCACCGATCAATACCAGCCGCCGTGCTATTAAATTATAGCTCTTGGTTATCAATACCCAGGACTGTGTCTATTCAGTTAGAAAGAAGGGCAGATCAATAGCCAGCAGCTAATCCTGAAGCCTTATCAATGCCAGCAGCTGCCCTGACAAACGATAACACCGACAGATCAATAGGTTGTGCTGCTGATAACGTCACCTTGCTGGGGTATTACCCCTGGATCAGCAGACGGCGGTGCACACTGAGAGTCTTTCATGTTACACTTTATGTGCATATGCTCATGAAATGCTAGAAGCAACGTGTGAAGTGAACAACCAGCGATCCCTGAACTAGTCCACAACACGCAGAAATGAAACCATCTGTGCTGCTATGTAATTAATAGTTGAGCACAAAGTATAAAGGGCATTACAGAGCCCCACCCGTTATCAAGCTCACCTAAAGAAAACCAAGAAATACAGGTTATTGTTCATTGAGACGTGGCACAGACACTGACAGACAATAAGATTCATCAGACTAAATCACAACACTGACGGGGAGGACATGCTCCAGGAGTGGATGGAATATTAGAAAAACCCTGAAGGAGAAAGTCCTCTAAAGTGGAGAGAGAGTACTGACACCTGACGGGCTCTCTTCCAGATTTTGCTGAGTGCCTGCTGTGTTTTCCACTGAAAGAGAAAATGGCTTCACGAATGGAGGAAGATCTCTCCTGTCCTGTCTGCCAGGACATCTATCAAGATCCTGTCATTCTGTCATGCTGCCACAGCTTCTGTAAGGACTGTCTGAAGACATGGTGGACAGGAAAAGACATAAAGGAGTGTCCAGTTTGTAAAGGAAGGGCCTTACTGAGCGATCCACCTCGTAACTTGGCGCTGAGGAACCTGTGTGAGGCCTTCTTACAGAGGAGGGATCAGAGCTCTTCAGCAGGATCTGAGGCTCTCTGCAGTCTGCACTCTGAGAAACTCAAGCTCTTCTGTCTGGACCATCAGCAGCCAGTGTGTGTGGTCTGTCAAGTTTCAGAAACACACAATAAGCACAGATTCAGACCCATCGATGAAGCTGCACAGGGTCACAGAGAGGAGCTCCACAAAGCCCTGAAGCCCTTACAGGAGAAGCTGAAGCTCTTTGAACAAGTTAAAGGAAACTGTGATCAAACAGCAGAACACATTAAGGTCCAGGCCCGACACACAGAGAGGCAGATTAAGGAGCAGTTTAAGAAGCTTCATCAGTTTCTACAAGAGGAAGAGGAGGCCAGGATCAGCGCTCTGAGAAAGGAAGAAAAGCAAAAAAGTAAAGTGATGAAGAAGAAGATGGAGGATGTGAGCAGAGAGATAGCAGCTCTTTCAGACACAGTCAGAGCCACAGAGGAGGAGCTGAGAGCTGAAGACGTCTCATTCCTGCAGAGCTACAAGGCTGCAGTGGAAAGAGTCCAGCAGCGCCCCCTGCTGGATGATCCACAGCTGCCCTCAGGAGCTCTGATTGACGTGGCCAAACACCTGGGCAACCTGACCTTCAACATCTGGAACAAGATGAAGGAGATGGTCTCCTACACTCCTGTGATTCTGGATCCAAACTCCGCTCATCCAGAACTCATCCTGTCTGAAGATCTGACCAGTGTGAGACGAGGACAGAGACAGAAAGTTCCTGAAAACCCAGAGAGGTTTGATTCCTTCATCTCTGTCCTGGGCTCTGAGGGCTTTGACTCGGGGACTCACAGCTGGGACGTGGAGGTTGGAGACAGTCCAGGGTGGGTTCTGGGTGTAGCAGCAGAATCTGTCCACAGAAAGGGAGACGTCGCCTTTCGCTCTGGATTATGGATAGTACTGTTTCATCAAGATAAATACACAGCATGCTCACCACCAGGACCAAACATCGTCCTCTCAGTGAAGAAGCTCCAGAGGATCAGAGTTTGTTTGGAGTGGAAAAGAGGGAAGTTGTCATTCTTTGATCCGGATACAAACACACATATACTCACCTTCACACACACTTTCACTGACAAGTTGTTTCCGTACTTTAACTCGAACAAAGAATTGCCACTGAAGATATTACCAGAGCGTTTCTCTCCAGAGGGCAAAGTGTCCCGCAGGCGTTGGTGGCCTTTCAGTTAAACTGTGTTTTATACCGATTTCAGAATACAGCTTTCAGTTTTCCTCTTCATTTTGATGAAAATCTGAGCGTCACAAATAGAATATATACTGTATAAAGTTATTATTACAATGGCAGTGATTTGGGCTCAGTAGACGTTTCATATTTTGGGACTTGTGATGGTCATGACATACATGTTCTATTGTTAAATCACTGAGAATGACTGAGCTCCAATAGACAATGTAATTTACAAGTTTGTATAGTAATAACCAAGTATATGTTTTAATAGATTTTACTGTATTTGTGATGTGAAGTACTAATTTGAATAAAGAAATATCTGTATGTTATATAGTCTCTGGGATATTTTCTAAATTAAAAGCTCTGAATAAAAAAAACAAATACACACATTTACATTACTGCAGTATTGAGAGAGAGAGAGAGAGAGAGAGAGAGAGAGTCCTTTTTCACCTGCTTAGCTTGTGTGGACATGGTTTCACTTTATATCACATTAACTGCATTAGACGTGATCTGAATCTAAAAAATGCTGAGCTGGCAGTTGGTCCTGAGTAACCAGTTACCAAACCCAAGGTGGCGTTAAACTGACACACTTTCTCTGAACTCTTTGTCTAAAATCAGTTACAGTAAAGGCACAAAGCAGCAGGTGTTTCTCAGGTGTGTGGATTATAAGGGAATAGGAAAAACAGTACATACAATCTGGATTCCAACACTGTGTAAAATGAAATAAAAGCAGAATGCGATCACCTGAAAATGAGCTGTGTTTACCAACAGCAGTTTAAAGAAGTGTCCCTGAGTCCATGTATTAATGTCCTTCATCCAATCATGTGTTCACAAAGTGGTGAACTCGCTCCATCCTTGCCTATGAGCGACTGAGCCTTTCCAGGACGCCCCTCTCATACCCAATCATGATAATCTCACCTGTCACCAATGAGCCTGTTTACCTGTGGAACGTTTTATTTACGTTTTCCACTGCATCCCAACTCTTTTTTAATCTGAGTTGTCCCATTCTGTCCGTCCAAGACTTCAAACATGAGCTTAATATCTCAACAGCTGCCTTTCAGATTGAATGTGTTTTCATTGGTTATTCTTGTCCTCCAAATGATGAGCCGTCACGATTTTAAATATGCCGTGACCTGTTCTCGTGCATGTGTCCTCTGGACAAATTTTGCCGTCTTTTACATGAAACAAATAAAAACAGCCAACTAACAGCCGCAGGATTTATGGAGCACATTCATGCTCCCCTGAGGATGACACCTTTTGATTTAACAGGCTCCATTGCTTTTCCCCAAGCACCACCCTCAGGACAGGTCTTTCATATGAAGTCTGAGTGGACAGACATTGTTTAGCCACGGGATCTATGGAGCACATTCACGCTCCTCAGAGGATGACCCTGCCACATTTTGGACCCTCAGTCGTCTGTTCTCTTGCACCATTCTCAGGCCATAATGTCCTCTGCGATGACTCTATATTCATGCATCTCACAGGATGAAGCGTATTGATTTTATTGACCCCATAATGTCTCCTGAAGGACGAACCTTTGTGGTCCTCTCAGTTGACCACACACAGATTCTGTGTTGAATATGAGGCTTCTTCTTGCAGAACAGCTCTGTGAGGATTTCACAGGTGAACTGGTCCGACTGGTTGATCCTCTGTTACCTGGTCCTTTTGGTGTCTCTGTTTTCTTTGGCAAAGCTTTGAATCCTGTTTATTCTTCATGATGACAGAGCCCTCCTCTATTATATTTTAATCCTGGGGAAGTACCAAATAAATTCATCTTGGCTTTGATAAAATAAAAATATGGACAAATTACTGTTGGTTCACTGTAATGGAAAAGAAAACGAGCAGGTTTCAAAAGTGTGCCAGATTACTTTTATAACATACAGAACGAGTGAAAATGAAAGTGAATTCTGGTCAAACTTCTCAGAAGTCAAATTATAACTTGTTGTGAGAGCTGTGTTTACATCCTTGCATTAGGAAGGTTTCAACATGAAACCATGAAAAATATTATCTACATATCTTTTCCTTTTATTATTTAAATCAAACAGTCAAACTGGAGCAAAAGGGCAGGACAAAGCTCCACCCCTTACCTGGCTCACCTTACCTGAGACGAACCAAGAAATGCGGTGTTGTTCTTCAGCTGTGAAGAGAAAGTAAAGCCACGACGTCTGCTGGGGGACAGAGCTACAGAAGGAACAGTGGACATACAGTGAGTACAAGAATACTGAAAAGAAAAGTACTTTCAGATAGTTCTACAGTGCAGAGTGTGATGTTGTATCTGTGTACCCATTGTTTCCATCTTCATTAGACAGACGATGGCTTCCCTTTTAGAAGAAGATCTCTCCTGTCCTGTCTGCCAGGACATCTATCAAGATCCTGTCATTCTGTCATGCTGCCACAGCTTCTGTAAGGACTGTCTGAAGACATGGTGGACAGGAAAACACGTAAAGCAGTGTCCAGTTTGTAAAGGAAGGGCCTTACTGAGCGATCCACCTCGTAACTTGGCGCTGAGGAACCTGTGTGAGGCCTTCTTACAGAGGAGAGATCAGAGCTCTTCAGCAGGATCTGAGGCTCTCTGCAGTCTGCACTCTGAGAAACTCAAGCTCTTCTGTCTGGACCATCAGCAGCCAGTGTGTGTGGTCTGTCGAGTTTCAGAAACACACAACAACCACAGATTCAGACCCATCGATGAAGCTGCACAGGATCACAGAGAGGAGCTCCGCAAAGCCCTGAAGCCCTTACAGGAGAAGCTGAAGCTCTTTGAACAAGTTAAAGGAAACTGTGATCAAACAGCAGAACACATTAAGGTCCAGGCCCGACACACAGAGAGGCAGATTAAGGAGCAGTTTAAGAAGCTTCACCAGTTTCTACAAGAGGAAGAGGAGGCCAGAGTGGCTGCTCTGAGGGAGGAAGAAAAGCAAAAAAGTAAAGTGATGAAGAAGAAGTCTGAGGGTCTGAGCAGAGAGATAGCAGCTCTTTCAGACACAGTCAGAGCCACAGAGGAGGAGCTGAGAGCTGAAGACGTCTCATTCCTGCAGAGCTACAAGGCTGCAGTGGAAAGAGTCCAGCAGCGCCTCCTGCTGGATGATCCACAGCTGCCCTCAGGAGCTCTGATTGACGTGGCCAAACACCTGGGCAACCTGGCCTACAACATCTGGAACAAGATGAAGGAGATGGTCTCCTACACTCCTGTGATTCTGGATCCAAACTCTGCTCATCCAGAACTCATCCTGTCTGAAGATCTGACCAGTGTGAGACGAGGACAGAGACAGAAAGTTCCTGAAAACCCAGAGAGGTTTGATTCCTTTATCTCTGTCCTGGGCTCTCAGGGGCTTTGACTCGGGGACTCGCAGCTGGGACATCGAGGTTGGACGCAGTCCGGTCTGGGCAGTGGGAGTGTTAGCCAAGTCCGTCCTGAGTGACAAAGACAAACTGTCTGGATTATTCAGAATTGTGTTCTGTGATGATGAGTACACAGCGGACTCTGGTCCAAATCACCCCACCGTCCTCCCAGTAAAGAGGAAGTTCCAGAGGATCAGAGTCAAACTGGACTGGAACGGAGGGAAGCTGTCATTCTCTGACGCTGATACTAACACACACATACACACCTACACACACACCTTCACTGAGAGGCTGTTTCCATACATTAACGCTGTAAACACACACCCGCTGAAGATATCACACACTCCTTTCTCTGTGAGAGTAGAACAGTGCAGTTAGAGGAATATGATGACGATTACGTGAGCGCTGCTGTTCGTGCTTCCCGTTGTTTCTTGTTTTGTTGTTGTGAAATTGTCCCTGTGCTGATCCACTTTAAAACTGAACTCAGACAAATGTTGTCTATTCTGTTTTTTAGGCCCTTCAGACTCTTTTAGACTTTTGCAGTTTCATGGCCTCGGTTCACTGTCTTACTCACATTTGATGCAGCTGCTTCGATCTTAATCTAAAAATGTAGTCGGTCCTGTGGAACCAGTCAGCAAACCTTGTGCTTTAGGGTTTGTTTGTTGTTGTTTGTTGTCGTTTTTATCAGTTATGGGTGATAAGTCCAGCCTTACCAACCCGACATGGCATGGAAAAACTGTGTATTCATATTTCCATAAGTACACTCGAGCACATTTGGAACAGTATCTCTGCAAGATCTAATGAGCATCTACAAAGGACAGATTGGACAATAAGTCTCACATCTTCCTTGTGTCTTCCAAACAGTGGCAGCTGGTCAATAGAGGGCGCTAGGGCGCCGCCCCTCCCATGAAATATTGACTCTTTTATATATCTAACAAGATCAACCATGAATCAATCAAACCTAACAAATACGAAATAAATAAACAAAAATACATCATGTTTTTACTTGTGCAATGGTGTAGTGGTACCCGCCACACTGCCATCAAATGTCCGACTTTAGGCTAGACTTGCTATTTGCCATTCGATATAAAGCCCTCCTCCTCAAGGGCGCCGGTAATACTGGAGTCTATGAGAGCTAGCAAACTTTTTTATTGTTTACGAGCAGAGACAGCTTTTCATTGGCGCATGGAAATTCGCTTCTAGTTCGCACCTCTGTGAGTCCAGACCAATGGCATTGTTTTCCAGTTTTTTCATGTTAGTGTGATTGGACAATTCATCGAATCGATCACGTCCATCAGGAAGCATCGCGCCACAGCCGTAACTACTTCCAGAGAAGAGAAAAGATGGCTAGCGGAGAATGTGAAGGAAGGATGGCGACTGTGGTGAAGGAAAACTCGATTGTTTCGACATGGCTAGCAACTGCAACTCCATCATTTCATTCAGGGAAATACCGTTCAGTCGTCGAGTGATGAGTGAGTGTGTTATTAAATGTTGTGCTCTCCAAATGTTGAATTGTAAATAGTTGTATTGATTGCATATTACAGCCGAATACTGTATATACTGAACATGTTCTGTTAAGATTTGATTAATTACAGTTTTGATGATAGTATGATTTGATTTGATTTGATTATTGCTATGGCATCCATGGCGCCTATAAATTGTAGACTGCGCTAACAATGATTTCATGGGCAAACGAGTTGACAGTGAATCTGTTGTTGGCCATGGTGGGAGTGTTTTATTGTGGAACCTAATTTAATTTGATATAGCTATACAAAAATACTGTACAGTATGTACAATTCATGTCTGGTGTTGCCATCTAGTGGTTGAAGAGGAAAACCAAATTAAACAATACAATGTGAAACACTGTAAAGTTAGCTATCTGACTTTTATTTATTATTATTTTACTCATTGAACGGGTCATCTTAGCCATCATCACAATGGGGTAAATATACAGGTTTTAAAAATTTCCTTCTTTAGATAAGGCTGAAGGGAGTCGCTCCTGATTGTACATTTTACTCTATATTTTACACTTTGTGTGTCATTCAAACACGCCAATATTTGAAAGACATCTCTGCTCCACTGACACAAAGAAAATTAATGTGTCCTCTGTTACCTTCTGTTGTGACAGCTGTAGCGTAGCAACCAAATACTAAAAGGATGTTGTGGTTGCCAAGGTCAAGAATGACCTATCAATCACAAAAACAAAAAGCAGCATCTACAATTCCATAGCAACTGGAAAACATCTGTAAATGAAGGTCACGTGGTGCGACTGAAAGCTCTTGTGATACTTTGTACTTGTTTATATTGTTTATATTGTTGTTTATCTTTGTACTGTTTATATCCCCTTCTTGGTTTAAGCATCAGTTCAAAGATGTGAAAGAAAATATATGATTTAAAAAAGACAAAGTCTGGGTTCATAAAACCATCTTTTCTCTTCTGTGTCTTGTCTCGTACCGTATGGATGATTATGCACAGTGCATGGCGATGTGCATGCATGGCTGGTTATGCATGAGAAAGGTTGAGAAAATTGCAGAGCAGGGATGAGTTTTTGATGTATAATAAAATATCTGATGTAAAATTCAAATGAATTTAAGTTGACTGGTTGAACATGGAGCCTTTCACTTCTCATTCTGTTATCAGCAGAGAACAGTGAGCGGTAGCGGCCAAACAAAGGTAGGTGTGTCGTGAAGCTGTGTCTTCCTCTCCTTGGCTGCACGTCCCTGTCAGGTTGCATTATGGGCGGCGGGTCGTCTGTTAAAGGTGACGATGGCCTGCAGAGAGCTTCGGGTTCAGTCTGCCGGCGGCTCAGGAGACTTAACCCGCTGCTGTAATCACTCTCGACATCAGCAGCAGCTTCCTCCTTCCTGCTGTGTGCCTGAGTGTGTGAATGGGACACTTCCCACCAATCACAGCGCTAGCTCTCCCCAGGGGCATTAAAGAATCATTTCTACTGTACAAATGTAATATCATGTCTGCTGCTTCAATTCTGTCTCGAATGGCGGCTCCTGTCTTGCAGAGAACACAGCGTGCACACAGCATCTCATAATGAAGCTGTTGGGGGTCAGTGAGTCACTAGAAGTAGAAAAATGAAGCTTTTAAGACGCCAGCAGCTAAAATAAAACGTTAGAATAACATGAACAACACCGTGAGCTGACACAGTCGCCTCAGTTTTGGGGTTGTCACAGTAGTAGACTTTGAAAACCTGGACTAATGTGGACTCAAGTGAACTGAAAATAGTCCCCAATAAATGCATTATTTACTCCTGTTTCAGTAATTTCTTTAAAAACTGTATATTTTGAGCCGTCTTTAAAGATTTATGTCTTCAGTGAGTTTAGTTTTGGGCTTTTTCTGACATTTGTTGACAATAAGAATAACAGATATAGAAAAAGTATTGAAAAATGACATCCTTAAAGGAAATAAAAGACAAAGGCTGTAACATCTGTGTGAATGTTAGCGTGTAATCTCCAGATATCCAAAACAAGTGTGCCTGCCAAGCAGCGTTGGAAAGAAAACCAATCCCAAAATAAGAAACACGAAGCAAACATGTTCAAAATTAAATTTGAATGTGATCTGAACTTCGTCAGCCAACAGTCATGTCTCAGAATGGAGATTCCCACAGCACCTGAATGCACCACAGCAGAGCAACAGGTATCAGATACGTGTGAACACAGGCGGCCTGCAGCTGCGGTGGAGTTTAAACATCACGGTAAAAAATGAATGAGTGAAGAAGAGGAAGCAGTGACATCGCTGGTCTGAAGCCAAGAGCTCAGCAACACGCCGAGAAAAGTGAGGCGATGTGTTAAATACGAAACAACAACGACTCAGGCTCTCAAAAAATGATCATATATGTCTGTGACGACAGAACTTGGTCAGCAGTGATCATAAGATACACGCCACACTGATATTCTCATTACTCGGAAATGAGCTGAACTTCTTTTCAAAGCATTTTCCAGAAAAACACAAGAGAAAGAAGGAAAAGATATTTAAGAACAAGTAGACGAAGTATAAACCGCAAAATATGAAGCCAGAAATTCAGCAGAATGAAAACAAAAAAGCGGGTTTTACAATAAGATGTTTTTTAAAGATCTGTAATGACTCGGCTTCTCTCCGGCTTTGCGGGAGGCTGCTGTTTCGAGGTCGAGGGGCAGCGACAGCAAAAACACAATCATCTTTATTTTTCAGCCTTGACCTTGGAGCAGGCAGAAATCCCTGCTCTGAAGACCTGAGACTCCTCCCAAAGGTCAGAGGACTTTACTGAACTCAGACACAACAAACTGATTGAATATCGTAGATGTTTCTGTTGTTGTTGGCAGAAACTTGAAGGTCTTTTCTAGAAACTCAACCTTCGAGGATCCATCAGGGTTTGGTTCTCACTTCTGTCTTTTATCTACTGCAAAGTTTAGAAAAAGTACACGAATATAATTTGATGTGCTTTTTGGGGGTGAGTGCAGCTCAGTTGTGGATATTGATATTGATTTTCCATCACATTCTCTCACATTTAATGTCATTTTCAGTTTGGTATTATTACGTAAAGAAAAGGTTAGTCCTGCAGTATGAAGGTTCAGGTTTCCGGAGCGGGTTGCATACCTCGGGACGGGTTGGCTGCCCTGAAGGACGCTCTGGCAGCTGCTGGTCGAGCTCTGCATCCCTGCATGATCCTGAACCCTGAGACGGGGGGTGATGGTAAAGAAGCTGCTGGAGAACAGACTGCAGGATGCAGCAGCAGAAAAGTTCCTGAGCTTTTATTTTTCTTCAAGGTAAAGAGGACAGATACAGCTTGTTCCAGGACAGGGAAATTGCCACCCAGTACAAAGTTCAAACAGTCTTTCAGTCTCTAGTGGCAGATTCAGAGATTCAGAGTCTCTTGCAAGGTTTGGTGAAGCAAAACACCAAACGAGCACAGACAAACAAAGAACCAGAGTGCAAGGCTTAACTCTTGCTCAAAGGTGGAAGGCTGAGGGGTTTTTTAGCAGGTAACAGGTGACAGGTGAGCAGACGTCATCAAAAACAGGCAACGAGGGATCAATCCAAAGGTAGAGTCTCGCATTAGAGCAAAGAACAAGACAGAGAGTGAGTGTGGAAGAGCTGCTTAAATACTGGGCTGATTGGTAATGAGAAACAGGTGAGGGTCAGGTGAGCGAGCAGGCTGGCGAGGGGGGTGAGAGAGGAAAAGTACTGTCTGTGCAGGTGAGCAGATGGCAAGGAAATGGGTGCATGTAAGAGACTGTGACAGCCTTTGGTCAAGCTGTCCTGTTACTGAGTGAATAATAGCTCACTTTTGGAAATAGTACAAGATTCTGAAAATCCCTGCGCCACCTGAATGTTATTTTGTTGAACTAGGTGTGCACAACACATGTTCTTGAATACTTAGCTACACACTAGTCCTGGTTTATCGCTTGGCATGTTTGCTGTGTTGTGAACAAACTGTCCGCCCCCCCCCCAGCAGAACCTGGAGCTCAGATTGAGCTCCTGAGCAGTGAATTCAGACTCAGCAAGTTCCCCCCAAAGCAGGGAGAGACGGTGAAACCAAAGCAGCAATGCCACCATATGGCCACATGTAGAATTATAGTGTGAGGCTGTTTGCATTGATCTGTAGTCCGATGTAAAACAATAATGCACACGTCATCGGTTCACATCTTTGTGAGGCTGCAAGAGCTGCAGTGCTGCTGTATGCGTGTCATCCCACTCTGCTGCCTGCTACTCGCATTGTAAGCCTGTTTCTTTCTATCTGTTAAGTGCTAGAGCAAGGGCCAGTGTGTGTGTGTGTGTGTGTGTGTGTGTGAGAGAGAGAGAGAGAGAGAGAGAGAGAGTGCGCCAGGTGAGGTAAACAGACCCTGACAGCGGTAACACTCTCCGTAATGGGAACAACCAGAACGACACAGTGATGAAGTGGAAACGGTGAACCTTTCATTCATTCTGCACTCAGCTTCAGTTTGCTCTCCGCATGCTGCTTTGAAAAGCCACCTGTCTGACTCGACAGGTGTGCAGGTCGGGAGTGCTTCGCGTGGCTTCAGGGAACACAGCAGCAGTGACTGAGGGAGCGTTTTAAAAATATCTTTTACGCAAGTCCAGTAGGTTGTTTGCACATGACGTCGCTCTTGCTGGAAGTGATTTTCTGCACAGGAAGAACTTTAACACTCAAATGTTGATGTTTTGCATCGTTTATGGAGGAGCGTTTATTGAGCACCAAAAGTTGTTGTCCATAAGGGTGCCAGAAATGCCAGAAATTGATGGAAAAAATGACTCTAGATACTACAACACCCATGAGCCTCGGCAGCTGCATGCAGGTGTGAGAATCAGAGCTGCTGAACTGACCTTGAACCTGAAAGTGAATTAATTTAAGCTGCAGACTGCGTGAACAGTTTTCTAAAGAGATGAAACTTCAGCATGAAGCAGAGTCCGAGCGATGAGATCCAGTATTTGGCTTGAAATGCGCTCTGGGAATCGTAGTTTACTTCTTCAGTCTTTATGCCCAAGGGCTTGTACCTTTGATGTGTCTTTTTCCAACACAGTTTTTATACAGGTCAGTTTCATGTCCATCCACATCCTAGAAGCGATCCAACTGTCAGTCACCATATTTGTCCCCAAGAGACTTTTAATCAACTTTCACAACTTAACGGCTCAGTCGAGGCTGAACGAGACGAGACAGTCCATCAGCTGAGGCTTTGGTTAACATTAACATTATCATTATCACTATTTCCAGGAAAAGTTGAATTAGCAGCAAATTTTATTTTATTTCAACCTCCATTTCACCCTAACCCAGTCTGACTCCACGTTCATTGTGCAAGAGACGAAATCCAGCACTTTGTCTTCCACATGGCTGTGGTTCAGAGTCCCTGGTCTCTGCGATACGCTGCGTTCGTCTGATTTAAGGTCCCACATCAGCACAGAGCCTCCACAGCTGGGTCCATCCCATCGTTCCTACCCTCCTCCCTCCATCTGAATAAAACATGCTGCTCAGTCAATTAAACCTAAAACCAAAGCCAAACAGAAGAAGAAGAAAAAACAACTCGTGGTTGAATCCTGAACCTCGTTAGTTTGCGGTGTCATCTTTTATGTACCTCGTCCATCACGGACTGGGCTGACCACTGACATGTTGCGCCACTTTTGCAGACAGTTCAGACGGTGTTAGAGCCCACAGCAGCGATGGGGAGAAGATGTGTGTGTGTGTGTGTGTGTGTGTGTGTGTGTGTGTGTGTGTGTGTGTGTGTGTGTGTGTGTGTGTGTGTGTGTGTGAGTGTTAAGGTGTGATCAGACTGACGGTGAAGTCGCACAGCTGCAGATCGTCAAACAGATGCTGGGCAGACGGCTGAATCCCTCCTCACGTTTCAGTGGTTCAAACTGGTCTGGTGTTGTGCTGAGGAACAGTTTTTTGTTCACTTATTAAACTGTGAGTTAGTATAGTTATGGGGTCAAAATCTTGACTTCCCGTTCGTAGTTTGTATCCTCATTTGCTTCACTTCTTTTCGTCTTTTCTTGGCCTTCCACGGATTTGCGGTTCTTGGACCAAGGGCTTAATTAGCTGTCTTAAGAAAGTGAGTTTCAGATCTCTGCGAGTTGATTTAAATAGTATAACAAATAACTAATGCATAAGCTGAAATCTCATGGTATATTTAGAAAATGTGTTGGAATTAATGTAAAGCAGAGAACGGCATGGAAGCAGAAGTCCTGAAGCGCCTGCAGTGCACTTTCCTGGGTTTGAGTCTCACATTAAGGTCTCATACTCTTTCATATATTCCGCCGCCTGAATAAAACATGCTGTGTGTTGAAACCAGACAAACAAACAACATAAATTAATCCACCTTAGAAACTGAAAAGAAGAAACTTAAAAACTCCCTCCTCATCTCACCTCTGCTCAGAGCCTCCTAACCCTCCTCCACCGGCTTCCTCCGCCTGCTCCTGTTGCTCCACCCGATGTTCAGCTCGGTTTAATTATGCAGCGACATCGTGCGAGAGGACGAGACGTTTGATGCTCGCTCTGAGGTCACAGATACACAATGACCCACTGATGAGTCCCGAGGATGCTGTGTGGCGACCGGAACGCAGTCATCAGCGCTCATTAATAAATGTATTGATCTGTCGAGCTGCAGGACTTTGAAGGTCTCATTAGTATGCAGGCAGTCATGCAAGGTCGCTGATATGAGCAAGGTTGTGTGTTTAGGAACGTGTAGTCGTGCATGCAGCATGCAAACGCAAACAAGTCTGATTTCCCTTTAAAAATCTCTCCCATCGACGCTCCCATTCACCCAGACTGATAGCACCAGGAGGCTGTTAGCTTATCTTAGCACAAAGACTGGAAGCAGGTGGAAACAGCTAGCCTGGCTCTGTCCCACCGGCACTCCTAAAACTCACTAATTACAAAGTGATGTGTCTTTTGCTTTCAAGAGGTCGTGGTTTTACATAGCGAAACGATTTCTTGTTGCAGTGACTTACCAAGCAACCAGTGAAAAACTGCATTTAGCAAAATGTCAAACTTTAACATTTAGCTTTGATTCCTTCAACAGTTTGTTGTATGAACTTTACTGCAAAAATATTCAGTTTGACTATGACTCCAGTGTCCTGTTTCCCAGTAGTAGCATGTATTCGGTCAATGCGTACAGCAGTTGAAGCTGTATTATATTAGGCCTCAGTGCAGTAAACAAACCAGTGAGCTGTCCATCCATAGAAACAGCGAGGTTGTGCAAGAAACACTAATGTTGAGTGAGGCCTGCAGAGTTTGCACAGTGACCATACTGAGCAGTACATATCAGTGCTAATTTTGCAGCAAACACACATAAAATCCAAGCTGGCACTGGACTTGAAAAGAGCCTTTGAGTGAACATACAAAGACGAGAGAAGAAAATTATACATAAGCTGAAATGCATCAGCGCAATGATGAGCCGATGCCGCTCGGCAATCTCGGTCTTTGATCCAGATCACAGGGACTGTGTACAAAAACACCACAGTGCAGCTTCAAACAAAGGACGCCACTGAGGTTTCGATGGCGCTGACTTATCTGGCCTCAGAGGAGCGCAGTAGTACATTTGGTGCTCGTAGGCCGTAATGTGCATTACATGTATTTATGAAAGTCATTTTGAAGTTCCTTTTATGCTTGTACACCAGGAGCCAGAGGGAGACATTTCAGTCCGGATGAGAAGCTGCTTACAAAATTCATCAGACTCCGCGGAAGCAAACAAAAACCATTAGGCACAGGAAGAGCTGTGATGATAACACACGGTCATGTGACGCCCACTCTGGAGTTGAGCTCATTACCGTCATCTTTTTTTATTTATTTATTTTTTTTGGCTGCTGAAAGTTACAGGGCAGCATACAGTGTGTGTGTGTATAATAAACACAATAATCATTGTTTATTATCTTCATACATGTGATAGCAACAGATAACATTCATTTGAATATATAATACAGAGACAGAAGCAACAGACAGAAGCAGAAACAGTTGGATTTTAATTGCAAGCGCTCAAAGCCAACATGCTTCTGTTATGGGTTCACGCTCATTCAGTCGATGCTGGCCGGTGGAAATCAAATGATTCCTCCATGCCGCCTCAATAAAACTTCTCATAACTACGACTCTGTTTGCTCCTGACTGGGCTCTTTCAAAGACTCAGACAGCTGCTGTGAGTATGTTTTATGACTTTTAATAAAGAGAGAGAAGAAGAGAAGAGACATACTTTTATTATCACGACACAAACATGCACACATTACATGCACACGCCATGCTTTGTGAAATTATTTCTCCGCATTTGACCCATCCTGGTCAGTCCTTCCTCTGCGGCAGACCAGGAGTGGTGGGCTGCCAGCCGACAGCGGCGCCCAGGGACCCGGTTCCTTTCGTCACCATTGGTCAGGTGGTGATCTTCTTGCATGTCTTCAGTGGGGGTTTTTTATGGAAGATACCCCAGGTGAACACAGGGAGAACATGCAAACTCCGCACAGAAAGGCCCCTTTTTCCTCAAGCAGCAGGCACCGAAGGCATGGTGGAGGACACGCCACCAGCACCCACAGCAGGAATCGAACCGGGACCTTCTACCTGTGAGGCGACAGTGTCCCCACCGTGCCACCAAACGTGCCACTAAATAGCATTTAGCAACCAGCTAACTCCCCTCCTTTGGGTCTTCAGCCCCTGTGACCAGATGATCGGTCTGCAGACTCAACCCAAGGCATCGAGGACCTGACAGCGGACAGCTAACAACAACAATAACTGTTTTCAGACACATTCAGTGTTGCATGCATGTTAGCATTAGCAACTGTTATTGTGTGACCAATAAAGGTTTGATATTTCTTTCAGTTAAGTACAACCATTTGTTCTCAGCAAGGCAAGAGTACCCAGCCAGCATCCAAGGCCGTCCCCGGTGAGAAGAGCCTCATCTTGGAAAGCCTCTTGGTAATTTACTGTTGGCACGATGCCTCCAGAGTGTTTTCAACTCTGCCCCCTGATGGCAAAAAGGAGTAATTGCCGCTGTTTGTGAATGGAGGCTTGCACAGCAGATAAATCATCCACCTGCTCTTTTCATTCCTGCAGCCTGTTTATCTGCACACATCAGTATAATTAATGCATCAGATGTCGTGGAATTGGAGTGCAGATACATTTGGCTGTCAAATTGCCTCTGACTGCGATTTAAATGTCTGATTCCACACAGACACACACGCACACACACATGCATGGATCTCTGCAGGAGCAAACCGAACGAGCCTCCATTCACGCTCACTGCCGCTGCCTCGCACACTTTAAAGCACGCGAGCCTGAGCAGCGCAGAGACTGATGTGCAGCCTGTAATCTTCATGACAGCTAACATGTCTGTAATTACACAGCGTGTGTCCACGGCAGCCATTAAAAGATCTGAGACAATTACTTCAGCTGTCAGCTCTGCTCATCAGTGTGTGAACGTTGATCTGTCACATCTCTTTTTTAATTCCGAATTTATTCTCTTTATGACTCCATCATGACAAATGTCAGTTACACCCCTTAAATACAGGCAAAGCCGTGGGAGAACGCCGTTTGTTTGTGCATTAAAAGAACAAGAGTTTAACTCTGACTGAAAAGACAAACTTTTTGCCCCTGGACACAATGTAAAACCAAAAGATGTGTGAGTATGCACTTCAGCTGCCAGTGTGCAAATGCTAATCTCGTCTCATTTTAATTACCCACATCTCATATCTTTGCAGATCTGCACAAAAAAAATAATTTTAATGCTGATTGAAAAGCTCAAGCGAAGTCTCTCCAGACTGCAGCTGCACTGAATACACGAGCTCAACCCGTCCCTGGGCTCAAACAGGCCACCGTAATGTTGATTTGGGCTCTGTTTTTAACAAACTGCCGTTTCTCCACACCGGAGAGCAACAAATCCACAGAGGATGTGCAAATAAGGGGAAATGAAATTGTGCATCCTACATGAAGAAAACACATTTACTGTAAGTCTCTCGACACTCGAGCAAAGTCACATAATTGTACGTAGGATGCAACAACAGCAAATATAATTAATTCTGCTGAATTTATAGGACAGATTTTAAACAGCTCTGCTCATCAAACTCTTTCCCAGAAGCAAATACTTAATATGTTTTTGCTACAGATCAAACGCACCGCAGATCGCTGGCGGATTGCAAACAAATCATCATTCTGAATCCTTTATACTTTTTACTTTGTCCTTATTTTTTCCCAATTTGGAACGCACAGTTCCCTGTGTTCCCTGCTAACGCTGCTGAAGTCCTGTGGAGGGCTGCTGACAGACATGGTCTACCTCTGCGACACAACAAGGACATTTACTGAGCATTTGCAGCCCCTCGCTTGCCTCTAAACATTCATTCATTCAACATTCATATTTACCAAAAGACTGCAGGTGTTGCATCAAAACATCTGAAGAAATGCATCACTGTTAAAATTGTATGTTTATGCTCATTCTATATGCTTTTCACAGCATTCCCATTTAGAGACACACAATATGAGAGGAGGGTTTGTCCCTCTGGGGCGATACGATGTACGGCCCTAACAGTGGTTTGGCATTATTCCACTGACCTACAGGTGGCAGTAACACACCAGTGCACAAAGCCCCTTTAAGTAGGAACTGATCCCTCGCTGGCTTCTGACATACAATCCAGAGCCACCGCTAACCATACAAGAGTACTTCTTAACTGTGTTAACATGCTAATAAGATGATCAAGAGTTCAAAAAATTGAGATTTCCTGACAGCAGAAATTGTTTCAAGTAAAAATTTCATGCCGTACATCACCTGAAGGCTGAGGGAGGCAGCAGCTGCATGCAAAGTCTGCGAGAAACCAAATCACTGCACGTTTTACAAGCATCTTAAAGCTGCAGGAGGTAAGATGGAGAAGAGAGCAGACTCAGCCTGACAATTTGAACCAACACCAGTTCCACGTCATTCCCCCTCCCTCTCCGCTGCACTCATGCCCCGCCTCCAAGCCCCTCCTCCCTGATGTCTGCGTGGCTGCCGTGACAACCAGTAACGTTAGCCTTAGCATCGGAAACAAGCTAACTCTGCCCAGCCACTACATCGCAGTCGCTAACATAGCGTACGCGCTGCGGAGTGTTACTGTAACAATCACCATATTAGCTTCATGGTTATTTGTTGTCTTAGCCGTATATGCTGCTGTTGGCAGCGGCGGTATGGGCAGTTTCTGCTTTGTGATTGGCTGTTGCTCCGCCATAGCTTTTACCAGCCTCCTGATGCCGCTCACACAGCTGTTTGACTGAGCGGCAGCCGGCAGCATGAGCGGAGGGAGGGGGCGGTGTCAGATCGCATGATGTGTGAGTAATGACTGACAGATGTCAGACACGCCCTCGGACGCTCCTCTGGCTCTGATTGGTCGTTTTGTGTCGGGCGCGATGGATTCTTGCAAATCGCAGTAGGAGCAGCAGGTGGGACCAATGGAGGAGGTTTTTTTTACAGATTACATGTTTCATGTGTTTGGACATCGGGACAGTTTTAGCAAATATGACAAAAAATTACTTTTATACAAGTTGCCTACTGCAGCTTTAAAGCAGACTTCTGTTCTTCATCTTTGTGGTTTGCATTTTTTGGGCCATCCTCTGCTATTCTTCTTTCTCTATCCTCCTTTCTGCAAACCACCTTGTTCCTTCTCTTTTTAAAGGAGGTGCTTCACTTACTCACACTCAGGGTTCTCAGTCCTTGACCTTTGCACTTCCTTGTTGTTCTAAAGGTAACGTGTTGTCCTCTGTTTCACTCTTTATAATTCACCCCAGGTCAGAGCGACTTCCTCCTTTCTCTCCTTCTTGTCCTGCTGAACTTGCGCAACCACAATAAAAGTATGGAAGTGTGATGGATCTTCTCATCTGATGGCAGAGTTCAACAACAACAACATTCCCATCGATCAGCCTCCGCGATGCAACGGGGCCTTGATGTGCGAAAGTGCTGCTGTGTGCAGTATCCCTCCAGAAAGCGCAGTCATCAATAAGCACACACAGAAAGACGAAGGCGGTCTTTATCGGATATGTTCATAATTACAACGACTGGGTCCTTCACATGTGAAACAGGTCCTGCGGCTTAAGTTAAACAAAAGTCGTCAAGTCAGGAGCTGAAATCTGGAAGTCTGGCGGGAGAAGAAACACGAGCAGTCAGACGATCTGACAGGTTGGAAACAAGCCGACAGTTTAACCAGATTCTCTAAGGCACTTTGTTTTCATTGGAGGTCAAACTGAAAGCGAGCGTAATAATCCCTCATTGTGCAGGAAGTTGAAGTTAGTCAAGCAGGAAGTGAGCCTGTAAACTGTGATGGATGTTTTTAACTGACAGAATTTTACCGTTGGCCTTCTTTTCTTTTCTAATCACCCGCTCATGCTTCTCAACCCATCAGACTCATTTTCTGACGAGCTTCGCTTTTACTTTTCTGTCTGACACAAAGCCATGGCGGCTGCCATGCAGCTGTATGCGCAGCACGTACCTGGTGGCAGCACCGCGGAGAAGGCCTCCTGTCAAGCAAACATGACAGGCGATGACAGTCACTGCCGGGGCTGATGAATAGTTTATTACCTACCTGCTGTCAAACAGCAAACATCCATCTGCAGGTACGCTCACAACCAACTTCAGGTCATTCAAACAAGCTGGCTGTTTTAATGTATCTTAATATTTCAGGCTGGATGTCTGTTCTTTCATTATTTACACTGTATCTTCCTTTTCCATCTCGTGTCTCTGATGGACGTTAACTCAGATCTGCAGTTATCAGAAAAGTTTGGGGTTTTGACTTGTTTTGAAAGACTTTATGAGGCATTTTTGCTCCGTTTGCATATTTAAATACGTGAATCGGATGATTAATTCCCGCTGTTGTAGCCTAAGTTACCTACATGAATGCACACACCATCCCTCTTTCAGGACCTGTCAGTCATTTGAGAGTGATGTCACCTTTTGTTTACATTTGAACTGTCTTTGTCGACCAGATGTCGGCTCCACCAATAACATTATGCTTCAGAAGATCCCTTTTAGAAAGACACTACATCCGTGATTTTTACAGTTTATGAGTGTTTTCTGCTGCACACTGGATAAAAACACTAACCTGTCTGTTGTCTTTGGGTCCATTTGACTCCATTCTGCTTCTTTTATACTTCTTTTTTTGTCTTCATGAGTATTGACATGCCCAAATTTAATGGGGACAACTGGGTAAACATGAAATTAACACAATGCTGTTTGCGATTCAGGCTTACTTCCCTTAATGAAGACTGGTGGTGAATCTGTGTCCTCTGGGAACTTGGGAGGCTCTGTTATGCTCGTTTGCTTCAGAGCCGCTGATTGGTGGAGTGCACACACGGCGAAATACATTTTGAGTTCTTGCCCGTTACGTCTCAGTTGCTGATTGTATGAAGGGAATAAGAGAATCTGAAGAGCTTTGACGCTTCTGTTTTCCTTCTTAGTTTAATCTAATCTTTATCATTATAGAGTGGGTTTTATTCTCCATCTCATTTTTTGTGATTTATTTGTTGTAAAGCACTTTGAGCTGCAATTTCTGCATGAACGGTGCCAGAAAAATAAAGATTTTATTATTATTATTATTATTATCCAACGTCTCGTGCACATGTTATGGACGTTGGTGTTCTCTGGAGTCAATTTGACAACAAGCTGTTTCAGCTGTTTATGGTTGTTTTGGCTGATAGTGAGTAATGAAACATACCTGGAGTATATGCCATATATCAGTTATTTATGTAGAACAGTGATTTTTCCCATGCTGTGGTGGTGAGGGAATCACATAATCATGTGTGCTCTCTCTTCCTCTCTAACAATTGAAGATGAGCAAAGGTTTTCCACTGATGAGGTTTGTCACAGCTCTGCAGCAGTGAAAGTGACACAGAGGACAATGAGACTGAGACTGAAGATGATGCTGAGGAGGACGCCGGCGTCCTCCTGACCCTGCGATAGTCTCTCAAGGCGTGTTAGCTTCCAGTAATGGAGACTGAAGAACAGGTATGTCTTCTTTGGTGATGGTCTGATCCTCATCAGTTCTGTTATCACATGTTACTACAACAGCAAACGGTTGAAACACCAAAAAGATCTTTCTTTCTAGTTTTAGATCAGATGTTGTCAGATGTTAAGGCTGATTTGTATGTTTTTCCACAGTCACATGAAGGGCATTCAGGATGGATAAGAGGAGGTGGGGTATTTTTTATTTAAAGGATTATTTAGACAGACGACAATGAGACAGAAATTAGGGCAACAAGTTAATAACAATCGTTTGCTGGAGTTTTAAACAACCAGCGTCAGAATGACTGCAAAGATAAAACATGTTAACAAATATAACATAACAGGAGGGTTGAGAGGAATATTCATGAATGTCATTGGTAGCTGAGCGAGGTCTCCAGCAGACTGAAGAGCGATGCTTTGCTTTGATTTCTTGATGCTGTGCTTCCATCTTGTGGACGATACAAATACAACTGCTTCAACTTTGGTTTTGATCTGTTTAGTCCATTTTAAGAATTGTGATGCAGGAAAAAGCTGTTAAAGGAAAGGTTGGTGTTTCACGTCTGCATTAAAACAATAGTCAGGTGCCCGTGTGCAGATCTGAACAGGTCTTGCTTGTTGGGATCATTCCTTCCAGCTCGTTCTGGCAACATAAGATCCGTCCTGACGAGGCTCCAATCCAAGTGAAAGGGGACAAAATTCAAAAATATGTTCCAAAGTTTATCTGAGGTTAACACGAGGCTTCGCAATTTAGATCAGACAAAAGAGCAAATGAGCGTCCTCCATAGTTTAGCCTTTTTAAGTATGAAGTTCCTTCTTTGTCTTACGAGTCCTTCAACACTGAAACTCTTTCCAGGAACACAAAGAGAGACTTCTGTCCGAGAAACACTGCAGCTTTGGAAGAAGGGCACAGCAGGAGTGTTACAGTTAGAAATTTCACTTCTGGAATATGAAACACAACAACGGCCCAAAGCCGATGACGAAAGACAGAGATGGACAGTCAAAGCACACCATTTCGGTTTTAGATGGTCTGTTAGTCAGGTTCAGTTCTGGAAATTTGGATGGGAAATGTTTCACAGTTTTCTGGCACACAATGTTTGTGCTTCTTCTTTTTTTGTCCCCCCTCAACTTTAAACAAGTAGTTTCTTGAAATGTTCACTTTAAATGTCCAAAGTGTCCCACGTGGTCAAAACAAATGAGAGAACACATGCATGTTGTCATCTGTTCAGTTTAATAAAGTTTTCTCCTTCACATTTGGGGTCAAGGGCTGGATGTGCAGAATGAACTGCTCTTGTCTGCAGGTCTGTGTTAAACAACATGAAGCAAACATGGGCTTTAATTTGTGGGAGAGCATAAAAAAGGTTTCAAACTGCTGAGCCTCAGTCTGACACCTTTACAATGTAGGTCAAATGTTCTGATGAGTCCACAGATACCTCAGTGTAAAATCACATTCACGTGTGATTTATTAAAAACGAACTGATCAGAAAACAAAGCGGTTAGAGGGAATGGCTTTGATTCTGTTGATATTTTTATTTTTTTTAACACGTTACAAAACAATGCGAAAAAAAGGTTGTGTAAATTCAAGTTGTGTAAGGTTTACATCAAGTTAGCCAGAATCAGCCCAGCTATGTAGTTCCGGTCGCTGGGTGAAGGCTATCTTCAAAATAAGAGTAGAAGACGAACTGTATATCATACATTTATCTCAGCAGAGCAATGGAGTAAAAATCCAAACCATAATTTACCTTAATTTTGTAATTGTGATGGTGAGATACAAAGGTGACCTATTAGAATTACAAGCATCACTAAAGCTAAAGGAACAAAGACCTGTTATGATTAAATCCAGACAAGCACAAGTAACTACAGTTATAGTGAGATGAGTACAGGTCCCACAACCCCCTGTAGCCTTTCAGATACTCGGGGCTTTGCTGTTGTAAATATTATATGAGTGTTTTGTGGTGCTGGAATGAGCTCACTTATATGTTCATTGTGTACCCCACGATGTGAAAGTGGGAAATGGGTCCGGAGGTGCCGTGTAAATACAACACATGCCGCTTTACACGGACTGTTTTTATTTTGAAGGTTCTGACCGGAAGGGCGCTGTGTGTGACTGACGCTGGTCCAGGCAGCGGCTTTCAGCTCAGAGAGAACTGCAGAGAAGATGGCGGCGCTACGAGTTGTGGTGCTATCGGGGAGCGGTAGAGCTCTCCTCAGCACGCCGAAAACTATCAAGACCCCAGTGGTAGGTCGACAGATGAGTATTGTTATTATCAGCCACTACAGATTGTGTTTATATCAAGATTTTGAGAAAGTTGTGCTGTGGGGTGTCCGGGCACCGAGCTAACGTTAGCCTGGGTGCTGTCAGCGGGTTGAGACAAGGTCACTCGTGTTCCCACATATATATGATGTCTCCAACGGCTGTGCTATAAACTCCTCGGGTATATTGTCATTCCTTAAACGTAGAGATTGCAATGGGGTCATTAAGTGCTAGAAAACCCGCTACAGATGTGTAAAGCTTAGTAGCTATCAGTACATGTAGTAAGCTAACCGTTTAGCTAAGGCAACTCATGATGCCGTGTCGACCACCCGGCATGAAAAAGGTTCACTCAAATCCATTTCTTCCCAAGTTAACGGTACAGAGATACTAATCTGTATGTCAGTGTGTGAGAGTGTGGTGTTTGTAATCGTTTCAGTCTTGATATGAGTCACATTTCGTTCATAGTTTTTACAAAACTTAAATGGCTAAAGTAGCAGGGATAATTAGCTTGCTAACAAGTTAGCATTTCAAGGACTGTAAGGACTTCCGGTGAAGAAAGCCATCCTTGGCCGGTCGATGCTGTACCCTTCATCTGATTGCTAATTGTCACCTGTGGGTGCGTTCAGGGACTGGTTTGAACTGTCTGTATTTCCCAGGTGTAAGTTTATTGACGCTAAATAGGTTGAGAAATCTTTTGAAGCTAAATGTCCTCATGTCATATGTAAAGGGACGTCATTTGTGACCTGGTTAAAAGATCAGGTATTAATAGAAACGTGCCAGCATGAGTGCATTGATTCCTGTTTGTCAAAGCTGTGAGGCTGTTTAAATTATACTAAAAACGACTTGTCCATAGCTAATGATATAACTAGTGGTAGGCCACTTTTTTTTTTAATTTTGCAAGTAACATTTAGTTTCACTGTGGTTTGATTAATTGATCATGATCACGTCATAGTATATGACATGTGTCTTAACTGCCAGGTCACTACGTACCCCAGCATAGGTGACTTTTTAACAGTATGTCATTTATCTGCTGGCACATATCACTTCACACCCGTCAAGTCCCAAGCATGTAAATATATGCCCCTCCTGAGCGAGGCATGCTTTCAGGCCGGAGATGGAGGATTGTGTGTGTTTATGAAGGTACGGTGATGCAGGGATGCATCATGTGACGCCTGCTGCCTGGTTATAGAAGCAGCTGAAGGACGCTTTCATAAGGACGCTCAGTGTGCTCGCGTTACGCACGGGCGTCTTGATGAAATGCACTTTGCAGATGGCATCCGTGCAGTAAAGCATTTAGAGAGGACGGAACAATTTCATTTCATTTTTTTGTCTTGTGTGGTAGTAATCAGAAAGTCTTTGGCCTTTAGACTGTTAATGGGGCAAAATGAGCAGTCTGAGGATGACATTTGGCTTCCAGAAACCGGGGATTTCATTTTTTTATGCATTTTATTAATTAAAATGTATAATTGAGAAATTACTTATTAAAAAATACACAGATGTATTCATTTACAAATTCATAGCATGTTTTTATGTAACCAAATATTCACCTTCAGTCCGTTTTTGCTGGCGTTTAGCCTTTCATAAACAACATTTTCACTGCTGCTTGCCGCCCACAGAAGGAGGCACCTAAAAACTCTGTCCATGCTGTTTCACACTGATTTTCATTTGGTGCAGCCCTGCTTCAATAATCGACACTGGGATGATTTTAGGTCATTAACTAACGGTACCTTGTTGTGCTCTTATTTCTCCGCAGGCCAACATGTCCTTCGCCAGCCTGCCGCGGAGCAAGAAGGTCGCCCTGACGACACTGGGCGTGGTCACAGCCGGTGGGGCGGGCCTCGCTCTGATGCTGCACCAGTCCGTTAAAGCCTCTGACCTGGAGCTCCACCCCCCCAGCTACCCCTGGAGCCATGCTGGACCCCTGTCGTCTCTGGACCACGCCAGGTGTGATATGCGCACACACACACACACACACACACACACACACTCTTTACAGTCAAACACATTCACTGAAATTTAAACCAGTGCTGAAAATTCTGCCTCCTCAGAGGACTTTTGCGTAGTTTCTAACACTCCCTACACTCTCTATCGCTCTATCTCTTCATCTGCATGTGGCTGTAACTCGCGGCTGTGTGCTACAACACGGCAGCAAAGGCAGGCAGAAGCAGCCTGCTGGCAGGCAAACATGGATGCAAACAATGCTGATTTAACACGTGTGAAATGACGGCTTATGAGGAAGAAAATGCGTTCAACGCGTTTGTTAGTGCTCAGGGATGCACGCGCAGCGCGTTTATACTGTTTTATCTGAACTTGATGTAAAGTCTGACTCGTTCTCTCCCTCCCCGCAGTGTTCGTCGTGGTTACCAGGTGTACAAGCAGGTGTGTGCAGCCTGCCACAGTATGGAGTACCTGGCCTTCAGAAACCTGGTGGGAGTGTCGCACACAGAGGCCGAGGCCAAGGCCATCGCTGAGGAGGTGAGCTGCTGTGTGTGTGTGTGTGTGTGTGTGTGTGTGTGTGTGTGTGTGTGTGTGTGTGTGTGTGTGTGTGTGTGTGTGTGTGTGTGTGTGTGTGTGTGTGTGTGTGTGTGTGTGTGTGTGTGTGTGTGTGTGTGTGAGAGAGAGAGAGAAAAAGAGCATGAGAATAGGGATCTAAATAAATAAATAATGATAATGAAATAAGAGTTGAGTCCATGGAGCAGTTTCAAATGGATCACATAACACTGTCTCAGTGCACACATTTTGAAAACAGTGTTGTTGTTTTTGGTTATTTTTATATTCAAACTCTACATTCTGCCAGTCGGGGGTCACCCGGCTGGGTCTGCTGTTATATTTGCTGGTTTTCGGGCCACATTTTAAAGGCGTCTGGTGTGTTGTGCTCAGGCTGAGATAGTGGACGGCCCTGATGAGAATGGAGAGATGTTCACCCGGCCGGGAAAGCTGTCAGACTACTTCCCAAAGCCCTACCCCAACACTGAGGCGGCCCGGGTCGCCAACAACGGAGCCCTGCCTCCAGACCTCAGCTACATCGTCAATGCCAGGTACTTCCTGAGAAACAGGACACCCCCACTCTTATGTCTTCAGTCTGCATGTCTTTGGTGTTCACGCTTTGCATCCCCGCCCCCCTCAGACATGGCGGAGAGGACTACGTGTTCAGCCTGCTGACGGGATACTGCGAGCCTCCAGCGGGAGTGACCGTGAGAGAGGGGCTGTACTACAACCCGTACTTCGCCGGCCAGGCCATCGGCATGGCCCCACCCATCTACAACGAGGTGCTGGAGTTCGACGACGGTCAGTAAAAACGCAGTGTGTTTAGGCTGCCGTCGGGCTGTTTGGATGAGCAGACTGTTCAGAACAGAGCTGCCACGTTACGTCTTCCCTGTTGGTTCCACATTAATGTGTGTGAGATGCACCAGAGACGGTCATGGCTGCCTGCGGAGGCTAAGCTGAAATCAGGTCCTCTGATGTCCGTGCAGACTGTCGTGTGGAACGGTACGCCACACTCTCGCTGGGATAAGCTGGTTTTTGTCATGGTTATGTGACGTTCAGTGGAGGCTGCTCTGCCTGGAAGGTGCTCCCAGCCAACATCAGACAGAAAAAACATCCCCGTTCAGTCTCTGAAGCAGGAAAAGACGAGTGTCACGAAGATATTATTTTGTTGTTGCTGTTCTTGGAAACTTTTGTTTGTTATGTTTGTGTGACTGTTTTACATTTAGGTGTGTTTCAACTCCAGATTTTAGTGATATTCAAGTGAAGCTCTGATACACTTTGCTGCAGTACTTTAGCTTTAAATTGTCAATACTGTGTGGAGTAGGATGCTTCAAGATTTAGTTTAGTTTAGTTTAGTTTATTCACATCATCCAGGAGATACAATTCATGATATATACAACAAGCATTTTTACACGGTCGGATGTGTGAAAAGGGTCACCCCAAGTAAGCTATTTAAAGCTTTTAATAGGGGGCCCGGTTTTCCATGAACATAGGATATTGGCCAGATATCCTTATAATATGGACAACATACAGATAGACACACAACAAACAATAGAAAATCTCAGCATTAAGGTTACATTGGATTTGATGCGAAGTACAGTAGCAATGTTAACCAAAAGTAATTAATAGATGCAATAAGGTACAGTTATTCATATAAATTATTAATCAGCACATTGAACATACTTTGCTAGGAGTTGAATTTTTAATTTTTTCTTGAAGATGGAGATGGAATGTGACATTTTTATTATTTCATCAAGCTCATTCCAAATCTGTGGTCCTCTGCACACAATGCTAAAACTTGTACATTTTAGTCTTCGTTTTTTCCCAGTGATTAGATTTTTATTCCTGGTGGTATAGGTGTGCCTAGGAACACAGATTGGGATGAGGTCACATAGTTTATTATTTAGTTTGTGGACAGTCTGGTACATTACACAAGCATTCTGAAAATAGTTGTACTCACTGAGCCTCAGAAGGTTATAGTGGTGGAAAATCTTTTTAGTGGGAGCGTTAAACTCAGACCATGTTAAGGCGCGTATGACTTTTTTTTGGAGTATCTCAAGCTTTTTTAAATGAGTTGGAAATGTGTTACACCATGTGATATTGCAGTATTGTAAATGAGGTTCAAACAAAGATTTGTACAAAATAAGAAGTGCAGAGAGTGGCAGATAGTGTCTCAACTTAAAGAACAGAGCAGCATATTTAGACAGTTTAGTTGTGAGATCATCAATATGTTTTTTAAAATTAAGGAAGTCATCAATGTGGATCCCCAGGAATTTTGTAGAGCCGACTCTTTCAATGTTTTGTTCGTTTATTTTTAGGCAAATTTGTTTAATGTCATTTTTTTTATGGGAGCGGAACAAAATGTAGTTTGTTTTATTGATATTTAGAGAGAGTTTGTTGCATTTAAACCATGTGTCTATTTTCACTAACTCACTGTTTATGATTTGTTCATAGAAGATTCACTAGAATACCTTGATTTTAAAGGTATTTAATACACTAGATTCACCAAAAACAGACTCCTTTCTGGCTTTGGTTTTTGCTGTGATCGATGTGGCCTCACTGACCACCCCCTCTGCGTCTGGGACGGTGTGGAACAGTTCTCTGTCCTGAAAATCCTTTGGCTAATGGCTGTTGTGTGTCTGCTGCCATAGGAACCCCTGCAACCATGAGCCAGGTCGCTAAAGACGTGTGTACTTTCTTGAGGTGGGCTGCCGAGCCGGAGCACGACCAACGCAAGCGCATGGGACTGAAGGTACAACACACGCGCGCGCGCACACACACACACACACACACACACACACACACACACACACACACACACACACACACACACACACACACACACACACACACACACACGCACACATGGGTGCTGCAGACTGCATCATACTGGGCGTCTTTTGAAATATGAAGCTCATATTGGAAAATCTGGAAAGATACACGTTTTTCAAATGTTATATGTTGTCACACAAGCAGCTGCACAACAGAATGTGAACAGACATTTGATGCCACTTTTCAGTATTTTAAAAAGAACGAGATGACTGATCCTTTTTTCGACTTGCTTCATGTTGTTTTCACTCTTAACAACCTCCACCTGCATCAAAAACACGAGCAGCCCGATAGTTTCATTTTGTGGAGGCGCTCCTCCACGACGGCGTGACCATCAGCAAAGCTGTTCTAGCGCTTTGATGTAACTCAATATTGCACAACACTAAGGTTTTTATTGTAGCGTACTTCGATATGAACAGCAGAGATACGGACAGGAAACATGGGCAGTAGGATGCAGGACTGGTAACAGCAGCCGACGCGTCCCTTGTTTCTGTATTGATGGAGTGTTTTTAAAGTGGTCTGAGCACACAGACGGGATGGAACAAGTGGAAACAGGCTGTAAACACGGAGCTTTTGTGGGATTAATCTTAACGTTCGGCTTTTCTCTGCAGATGCTGTTGGGCTCGGCCATCCTCATCCCTCTGCTCTACTACATGAAGAGACACAGGTGGTCCGTGCTGAAGAGCAGGAAGATCGCCTACAGGCCCCCCAAGTAAACGGAAACGAGCGCACCGCTGCCTGGGCTTGAAACCCACCGGAGAGGGCTGCGTTCAATGACCCCACAACGCTTACATCACGATGATCACATGGACACAGAGCAACTGACAAACACATGCCTTTCCAAGAGGGTTGGAGAAATAAGAGTATATATTGTGTTTATCGCTACAGAAAATGCCTTTTGTAGTCGTTGGCGTGGTAGAACTAATTGTTTGACAGGTTTTCCTCCATCTGGAATCTTGTGGTGCAAGTTTTAGTCAGAGAGTTGTGGCGTTCTTGAACGCACCCTCAACAAAGTTTCTGTTTTATCTGCATCAAATCTTGGCTGGTTGCAGATCACATCTCGACATCAGACATTTTGTCCCAATCGGCAGATTGATGGATCGTCCATCTTTGTAAGATACTCGATAACCACGCGAGCGCTGAGAAATGGTTGCCCTCGACGTTTGTAACATTCTGGGTGTGTGTAAATCCACCGTCCCCTGTCCTCTCCACAGAGCCACTCAGTGGATCAAATGCAGCCTCTGAACCTCAGTTTTACTGTACAAAATAAATTATCTTAAAGGAATCGTGTGTTGGTTTGTTTTGTTCAAGCAGCAGGAGATTTTACACACACACACGCACGCGCGCACACACACACACACACACACACACACACTTAAAATGCTGCCTTTCTGATCGTTTCTGTCCGACATGTAGAATCCACTCTCTGTCATGTAAATATTTAATAAACTGGTGAATGAACAAACTTTCTCATGAAGTCAGAATTTGTTGACTTTCAGGTTGGATCCTTTGAAAATGTGGGAAATTAACTGTACTTAAGTCACAAAACGACTTGTTTTAATTGTTTTGTACATCAATGACATTTGACACACACACAACCTTCATCCTTGTAACATGACAGCAACAAATTCAAGCAAATATAAAGATGCAAGCTGCTTTTAAGCTCAGCCTGGTTAAAACTAAGTGGAGAGTTATGCATCGTTAAATTAAAATGAGCTGCAGCACAAACTAGTTCTGACGTAGAGATGATTTGTCACTTAAAAAACTAAAAATAATTTTTTAACTGGCTTCACTGAGAAAATCTGCTTTTATTCTGTATTGGCACCCCTCTGCCACCAGAGGGAGCTAAAGTCTGTCTGAATTGGGCTTTACAGAGACCGTCGCTGGTATTCCCTTCAGTGGGTGTGTATTTACAGTATTAAAGAATGGAAACAGCCTCTCAGTGAAAGTGTGTGCGAAGGTGTGTATGTGTGTGTTGGTATCCAGATCAGAGAAGGACAGATGTCCTCTGTCGCAGTCCAGATGAACTCTGATCCTCGCTTCTTCACTGAGAGCGCTCTGCAGGGACTCGATGAGTTCCAGGCGCTGTGCGTACCATCGTAGTATCCTATTCCCCATAGATGAGATGGACGCTTTCCCTTCTTCTGGACTGACTCTGCTGCCACACCCACAAACCACTCTGTGTTGTCTCCAGACTCCACGTCCCAGCTGTGAGTCCCCGAGTCAAAGCCCTGAGAGCCCAGGACGATGTAATAACGGTCAAACCTCTCTGGGTTTTCAGGAACTTTCTGTCTCTGTCCTCGTCTCACACTGGTCAGATCTTCAGACAGGATGAGTTCTGGATGAGCAGAGTTTGGATCCAGAATCACAGGAGTGTAGGAGACCATCTCCTTCATCTTGTTCCAGATGTTGAAGGCCAGGTTGCCCAGGTGTTTGGCCACGTCGATCAGAGCTCCTGAGGGCAGCTGTGGATCATCCAGCAGGGGGCGCTGCTGGACTCTTTCCACTGCAGCCTTGTAGCTCTGCAGGAATGAGACGTCTTCAGCTCTCAGCTCCTCCTCTGTGGTTCTGACTGTGTCTGAAAGAGCTGCGATCTCTCTGCTCAGATCCTCCATCTTCTGCTTCATCATCTGACTCTTCTGCACCTCTTCCTCCCTCAGAGCGCTGATCCTGGCCTCCTCTTCCTCTTGTAGAAACTGATGAAGCTTCTTAAACTGCTCCTTAATCTGCCTCTCTGTGTGTCGGGCCTGGACCTTAATGTGTTCTGCTGTTTGATCACAGTTTCCTTTAACTTGTTCAAAGAGCTTCAGCTTCTCCTGTAAGGGCTTCAGGGAGTTCTTGAGCTCCTCTTTGTGATCCTGTGCAGCTTCATCGATGGGTCTGAATCTGTGCCCAGTGTGTATTTCTGAGTATAGACAGACGACACACACTGGCTGCTGATGGTCCAGACAGAAGAGCTTGAGTTTCTCAGAGTGCAGACTGCAGAGAGCCTCAGATCCTGCTGAAGAGCTCTGATCTCTCTTCGGTGAGAAGCCCTCACACAGGTTCTTTAATACCAGGTTGTGAGGTGGTTCACTCTTTGACGATCTTCTCTTACAAACTGGACACTCCTGTATTTGTTTCTGTGTCCACCACCTCTTCAAACAGTCTTTACAGAAGCTGTGGCTGCACGTTAGGACAACAGGGTCTTCAAAGATGTCATGGCAGACAGAGCAGACGAGGTCCTCCTTTGATCTGGACGACATTTTCTCTCAAGTGAGGCTGAAAACAGTCACTTGTAGCTCCGCAGCGACACTTACTTTCACTCTGAGTGGTGTTTTTTTTTGTAAAAGTCAGATTCAGCGTGTGGTGTTGGACCAGCTTGTAGATGCAGTATTTTGGCCGTCCCTCTTCCAGATGTCCTCTCTCAGGTGTTGTTGTTGGTTTGAGCTGAAGGTGAATCTTGTCCACTGTTGTTTTTGTCGATGCGTTAATGAGGAAGAATGACAAACTCTGCCTGGCATGTCTCAGGTGTGTCAGGTAAGGGGTGGAGCTTTAATGAGGTTTTCTAAATATTCTCTTCCCACAAAACATTTACAAATTCCCATGATGGAGTAATGCCAGTGCAACATGGTTCCATCACAAGTCTCTTCTTGCAGCCACAGTTTGTCCAAACAAAAAGTCACAGTAGTAGTTTTGTGAAGAAAGAGCGAGAGAGTTGAAAGCCATGTTGCTTTCACACCGTGCCAGTCACTGTGTTAAGCGAGCGTGGTTGCAAAGGATTGCCAGTTTTGGAAAATGACACAGATGGTCAGACGCAGGTGACCTAATTCTGACTTTGGAAATGTGTGTGGGGCTCGCAAGGTTGCCCAGAAGTCCTCCTCCTCCTCAGCCATGTCGGGATCCTGAGGAGTGACCAAACCATCAGAGGGAAGATCTCGTCTCTGCAGCACATTCAAAGTCTTCCCTTCACTGGATGTGCCTGGAAAACCTGCAGCCTAAGCATCCAGAGGCATCCTGCATGGACGCCCAAAGCTTCTCTGCTTTCATTATATTCCATTTTTTAGCTTTATCGACTTAGAATAAGTGATTCAGTACATCAGCTTCTTCAAATGAGATGAGCTGCTTCAAGTGCATGAGAGTTTTTTCTCCTCGTTTCATGGGCCATGTGCAGTCTGAACAGAGTTTCTGCTGTCCTGATGCCAACAGGGAGATCATCCCATCACTGTGGGGACAGGACAGCAGACCGTCTGGATTTTGTTGACATGTAGGTGGACCCTGTCTGAAGAGAGGGAGAAGCAAGTCGTTCTGCAGTGGCTGAAAATCAATATGTCCGGTGGTTGTGGACATTAAGAGGCAGATAAGTTTTCATTGATGCTGAGCTTACATCACTGTGATCCTAGTGGACCTTTTACTGGTGGGTTCAGGGGGAACAGCTGGCTCTCTTCACATCACTGTGAGGTTGCCAGGTTTGTTACCATCCTGCCCGTAAAAAGACCAAAACCTGCGCTCGCCACGACACGCTGCGCTCCTGCCGGAGATGCTGCAGAGACGTACTGGGTGGACAGATGAGCTGTCAAGAACACGTCTTCAACTCCCCCTAAAACCACAAAATGTTGTTTTTACAGTCGTGTTAATGTGCAGGTTAAAACCAGACACAACATGTTAAACAGTGAGCTTTAAAGGTGTGGTTGGTGTGTTTTTGAAGTCGAAATAACCACCTCGTTGCTCCACCTTTGTATTTAACAGACAGACGTCCATCAGCTGTGCAGCGTTTCAGCGGCCTTCCTGTCTGCCTGCAGTCGCCACATCCTTACATCCATCCTGCCTTTCACTGACACTTAAATAAACAAGTGTGCTGTTAGTTTAAAGCTCCTTCAGGCCTTCATTAGGAGCTAATCTGACTCTGAAAAGGTTTTCCTCCCTGCTGCTTCAACCTGCATTCAGACGCTACGAGCTTCATCTGCATCACAACGCACACAGATTAGGCTAATAGCATTAGCGGATCTCACAGGATCATTACTATTGCCATCATTATCGTCATTATTATTATTAGATTAAAATCCGCCGCAGACTTGCAGCAGGAGGACGGACGTCTTTCGAGTGTGGAAACTAAACTGATTTTCTACTTTGGTAATTCAGAAGAAAAGGGCGCAGTCATGCTTTGTGTTTGTGTGACACTGGTGACGGTTTTTAGAAAGGATCCTCATCCTAATCTCACACATACACTCATAGAGTGTGTCGCACGAGGGAAAACTCACTCACACACACACACACACACACACACACACACACACACACACACACACACACACACACACACACTATACATGCTCACACAAGCTGCAAAGTTTGCAAATACTCTCTTTTTTCAGAGTTGGAGCATTCGATTGTGGCTCTAAGTAAACTAAAAATTTAAATATGTTGTCCCTCATTTACACACACACACACACACACACACACACACACACACACACACACACACACACACACACACAGCAGATTAGCTGCTGTATGGAACCTCAGGGGATCTCATTCACATGGAAAACCACTTCTTAATTCTAATTGGTGGCCAGTGTAAATCCTCCACTCCCATTTAAACCAGCAGGTAGCAGTTTGTGTTCCTGCTGCTTCACACGTATCTTAACTTCATGCTCTCAGCTGGTTTTAGACCACAGCTCCACAGCGCAGGACCTTCACTGTCCACAAAGATTTTACTGAAAGAAAGCCGGTTTATGGAATTATTTTTTGTTTTGGTTGTCTGCTTTCAGGGCTGTTAACCGATCAGTTAGTGATCAATCATTATGCCGTCCATCATGGCTCCTGTGACGCAAGAAAGCAGGCCAGCGTTTTCCATCGAGTGGATTCTTGGTTTGGAGCTGGAGAGACCCGGAAACTGCCTGAAACTCCACCGACCCTGGGCAGGTGAGGAGCAAAAGTCTGCTTCTTATTGATGCATCAGCAGCTGTCTGAGTCTGGGGGTTTGTCAGTTCAGGTACAGCAAAATTATAATTACACACATTTTCACCTTTTAGTTTGATCTAAGTGTAAATGAGACGTGGCACCACCATGTCCCGTGCAGCGCTGTCACTGTACGTAAAGGTAAAATTGGTGGTGTGAAAATCTGCCTGACTTTTGAGTACACGGCTCCTCAGTTCAGTATTTTTATGCAGCTGCTGTATTTAGTCCATTTACTTGGATTCATTTTCAGTTTTTCCTTTGCCTGAAAACATCTCGATAACATTTTGGCTTTAAACAAACGGTAATAAGTTCCATCCCTCCTGTCGATCAGCACGCTGTTTCAGCTCTTTGGCAGCTTTTTGAAACAAATATTTATCAGGGAAAGTTAACTCTCTGAACAAACTCATCCAGTCTCTCACAGCTTCTAACTGATTGATCAGACTATTGTTTTGTTAAGCTAAATTAAACTTAACTGAAGCATAAATTAAACTAAACGTCAGTGTTTCATGCACATGAGGGATGCAGCAGTATCATTTTTAGTATACCGTCAATATAGCCTATGTAGGTTTTTAATATGTATTAACAGATGTAAAATCCATTGGGTCTAAGACGTATCATATAGCCTGATTTGATTGGACTGGAAAACTTCCTCCAGTTGGTAAAATGTTGTGAGAATAAACTGATTATTTGTCTTCTTCTGTTGTGTTTCCTGTGAATCCAGAGGTCGGAGCAGAGAAGGAGAACACAGGAAACAGTGTGCGTTCAAAACAACAACACTGTTATCAACAGCATCATCATCACCATCCTCAGCAGCAGAAGTCTCCCCGGCCGACATCAAACTGGTACATCGGGCGCAGGCCGCGCACTGCCTTCACCAACAGCCAGGTGATCAATCAGTCCGTCAATTAGCCATTCAGACAAACAGACCCTAAGAAAGCCGAGGACGTCCAACGAGCTTTGTCTTTGTCTGTGTGTGTGTGTGTGTGTGTGTGTGTGTGTGTGTGTGTGTGTGTGTGTGTGTGTGTGTGCAGGTGAATGTACTGGAGACAGTGTTTCAGGTGAACTGTTATCCAGGCATCCAGCTGAGGGAACAGCTGGCAGGGAGGCTCGACCTGGACGAGGACCGAATACAGGTTCAGACCGCACACTCTGACAATTCAACTCAATGTTCAGCTCAAGAAGATCACTGATGAAGATCACTGATGAAGATCACTGCTCGTAACACACTTGAGATACGTCTAGCTCACATTTAGGCCTAAAATGTCAGCTATTGCCAGCTCCACTGGTCCAGTTAACAAACGCTGATGACGCAGCAATAAAGGAGCATTCAAAAGCAAAATGGCATCATCGGCTAAACTGTAGATGCAGGTCTGTGTGTGGACTCGTAGGACACGACGACTTCATGAAGTTTAGACACCCAAACCACCTGCTTAGGTTTGGGAAAAGATCTCAGAGGGTGTTGTTTATTGAAATGGGTGCGAGCCTGCAGATGTAGACACTTCTCAAAGTGTCAGAAAGGAAAATGAAACGTTCCATCTTATATTTACCACACAGTCACTGCTATTCAGCTGAAGTCACAGGGTCTCTCTTTAACACTTAGAATAAGAAATACTCATAAACAGATCATTCTTAAAATGTTTCCTCATCATTTACCTCTTCTCTCACAGATCTGGTTCCAGAACCGGCGGGCCAAGCTGAGGCGCTCCCTCAGAGAAACTCGTCTGCAGCTGGTTCAGACAGCTGTGGCAGACCTCGGGGTCAGGCGCGAGGTCGTAGGTGAACAGGAAGCCGAGCAGGACGTGCGAGGTCACCTGGAGCTCGCCCAGCGGCTCGCCTCTTGCCTCCAGCTCGAGGTGGAGGAAGAGGAGGAGTGACACTGATGAACCTGTTTTGGCTGTTGACATGTAAATTTACCAGCCTTTGTCCTTCTTCTTTTCCTCCTTCCACGTCATGAAAAAACACCCGAACGGTCATTTTGTGCTTTTTGGATTTTTAGAGAAAAGAATCAGGTATCACAAAAACATGTTCCTCTATCAAATAAAATGAGGAAGCACACTGTGTGCTGCCGTGTAGAGGTCAGACTTTGTTATCTTGTTGTTGTTGTTTAATGCTCTGTAATATTCAGTTTTTCATATGTGAATAGGTTTCTGTTTTCTGAACTGTACAAAGTCTAATGAACACTAATTAACGTATTTGGATCTTGGATCTGTCACTTGCATGGCTTCACCATGCACAGCCATTAAGATGTATAAGTTTGATGACTGTTATGTTTTTATGTGTTTTACTGTTAAAATCTGTGACAGTTTTTGATATCGGAAAGAAAAAAAAAGCAAAGATTCAAGCAAACTTTCAATAATATATTGTTTATGTTGTTAACTTGTGAGTAATTAATTTCATTAATAAAATTTCAAGTTAAGAAAAGCAATTGAAGTACATAGCTGCAGCTCAAACAAATACCAGCATACACCAACATAGTTATAACTAAATAAATATAAGTATGTGAAATTTACAAAGCCCTCTCCTTCATGCTGCTTTATGCATTTTGATTTCATATTTTGATTTCTCAGAGCTTTTATTTCCGCTTTTATTTTTTAAGTCGTGTTCTTACTTTGCATTTCGAAAAAAAAAAAAAAAAGAAAAAAGGACCAAAATTACGCGGCCGGCGCTGATTGGCTCAAACGTGGCCCGCGTGTGTCCCGGAAGTGAAAGCGGAGGACTGATGTGTGTCTGGAGTGCAGGAATCTGTCGGTAACATTTGTGTTTAGCGGTGGTTTTCTCGTTCAGAAAATGGACACGTTAAATAAGCTGAAACAGTTTGACGCTTATCCCAAAACTCTGGAGGATTTCCGGGTGAAGACGTGGGGAGGAGCGACCGGTGAGAGGCTTTAATTTCTCAGAGAGCAGCAGCCATTCAGACACACAGCCTGTTAGCTGCTGCGGCTAACAACAAGGCTAACTGAGCAATTTCTCCTTTAAATGGTAAAATATGGAAAATACCTCAAGTTACAGGCTTGACATTGTCCTCATAAGGCTGAGTGAGCCTGAGCGGGAGCAGAATAAAACACGTTTAACATTGACAGCTCATTAATAGAGCAGCACAGCGAGGCTAGCTGTAAAAATCCAGATTTACACATTAACAGACCAGTTTTCAAAGAAACTTCGTTCAAATCATCTAACTTTGGGGCGTTTTTATCGCCTGTTTTCTGCTAAGTTTAGCCCTGCAGCAGCAGACCAGACGCTGAACATCACTGCTGCTAGTTGGACAAACTGCGGCTGTGCGCTAACGTTAGATTTAAATGAGATAAAACTTTATTGATCACCGGAGGGACATTGACATTCCACAGCAGGACAGAGACAGGCCAGGGGAAGGAAACACATAGAGTGTTTGAATAATCTATTAACTGTAAGCTGTTTGAATGAAATTAATTGACAATAAAGTAAGAAATTAGAGAGGTGACATTATGAAAAATCGACATAATAATACCTGACTCTATTGTGACTGTTGTGTGAATATTTGTGCAGATGAAGTGAAGCAGAGCAACTGTCATGATCGGTGAACTATATATGCTATGAGTGTATATATGCAGATATAATAAGTATTATAGTGGTATAGGTGCAGTAAATGTAATAGACACACGCGATACAGTAAAAATGTAATGCTATGAAGTGTTAGCAGAAATGGAACAGAGTACCATGACACAGCATATATTATGATGGTATAAAAGCACAGAAATGAACACTGTAGGAATATAGTCATATTATATGGTGATACAAGTAATATATCACAATAAAAATGGTGTTATGTGTCTTGTAATCCCTTCCTGTTGAACAACATCATAGCAGAGCAGCGGTTTAGGTGGACTGGAGTCCTTTTCCTGTGATGATAAGGCCGTACCAGATGGCTTCTTCTGTACATTCAAAGCCACTCCAGGTTTTTTAGGGAAAGCTTTGAATGTCTGTCATCATGGTTTCATCGGATCGTCATCACAATCAAAACAATTTTTAAACAAAATCCTCCGTTTGATTAATTAAATCAGCTTTCTTCTTATATAAATGACCAGTTTCATCACTGTCAATACAAGCAGGCAGCAGGCTACTCTGCTGAAGGCATAAAGTAATGATGAAATAGTCAACGCAGCTTTGGGTTTATAAAATAATCTCACGCCCGGTAATTTGAGTAAGTGAGCCAAGCCGTGCGAGCAAAAAGTGAATTTACCGCAGTGAAAATGTCGTTTTTGAAGGGCTAAACGCCAACAAATACGCACTGAAGTAGAATATTTTGTTAGAATAAAAACAAGTTGTATTTTGGAAATGATCACATCTGTCTTTTTTAATACGTTTTCACTCTGGAATTGCTAGAAACGGCTTCACCTGAGCTGGAAACAACCCCGCACAGCCACTACTGGAAGCTAATCCTACAAAGACTATAACACTAATAATATTAATGTTGCCTAATCTGTAATTGCAACCGTGCAGAAACACGTTTTTGAAAAGCATTAGAAGAGGATCTGAGGGCTTTTTCCTCTTAAACTCTCGCACTTTGAACCCGGATTTAAAAGAGCTTGCCTGGTTTCTGACTCTTCCTCTGTGTCTCTGCAGTGACAATCATCAGCGGCGTCATCATGTTAATCCTCTTCGTCTCTGAGCTGCAGTACTATCTCACAAAAGAGGTGAGTATGTCCACATGGGCAGAAACGACATTTGTTGCTGAACAAGGAGCCAGAATAACACACTGACATAAGAATTTGACTCTGATCGCTGCAGAGGTCCAATATTTCCTCTCACCTGCTGTAGACAGTAACATACGTTTTTGGGGGGGCTGTTGGAAGACGATGCACGTTTATAAAGTGAAGGTGGGATTATTCTGAGGGGGACTGAGCTGCAGGAGGCTGGTGAGTCCTTTCTTTAATGGTCTACACCGTCAGACGTGCAGCAAACACTGTTCGTCCTGTTAGTGATGGCAGCTAAGAAGCTCATCAGCTCATAATGGACAAGGGTCAGTTTTAGCAAAACATAATTAATAATTAACCTCTCAACTGGGTTTTTAATTGGTTACTCCATCAGTTTTCAATGTTCTGTGACTTTTCTGGGTTCAGGTCACGTTAATTAATTATATTAGGAGGAATTATCTGTAATATGAATTGTGATATAAATGTAAATGCCTGCATTCATCATGTCAATAAATTAATATATCTGATGGATAATTGTTGGCCTAAAAATGTCTTAAAAAGCCTTAAATTTAACTTATTGAGGGCTTGTATTCAGTTTTTCTCAGATGATGAAAGTGACAGATTCGTACATTTTCCAAAATTAACATAATGATGACAATAACAGCTGCCTGGGGTTAACGTAAACCGGTTTCCAGCCTTCAGGAAACACTTCCTGTCAGACTGGTTTGATGAGTCCAGTCACACAAACAGCAAACCTGCTGCAGGCTCGGCGTCACTCAGCAGCGCTCGTCTTCATCACTGTGTATCTTGTAGGTGTTGTTCTTGATCAGTGGCCGTAACAGTTTGACATGTTTTCAATTCAGTGCAACCACTTAAACATTTGAACGTGTTGGCTCCAGAGGAATCGTGGTCAAAGCTTCACAAAGCTGTGGTCAGCTGAGGCTTTTGTTGTGGCTTGAGGCCAGCAGGAGTTTAGCCAGTGGACTGAAAGGAGGAACATGGGCCTAACCTGATGCACTGTTCTGTCATATCTCAGATATTTTCAGTTAAAGCTTCCTGTTTTGGCTGAACGTGTGAATTAAAATTCGTCCCCGCAGGTTCACCCTGAGCTGTACGTCGACACGTCGCGAGGAGACAAGCTGAAAATCAACATCGACGTCATTTTCCCTCACATGCCCTGCGCCTGTAAGTACAGCAGCTTCAGGCTGATGACACGTGCTGACTATAAACAACCCCTCACCTTCCTCTTTTTTTTTTTTAATCTCAGATCTCAGTATAGATGCGATGGACGTGGCCGGCGAGCAGCAGCTGGACGTGGAACACAATCTGTTCAAACAGCGTCTGGACAAAGACCTCAAACCCGTCACCCTGGAGGCAGAGAAACACGGTAAACCAACACGGGCTTCATCATCGTGTTGGTTGAGAGTGATGATGATGATGATGATGATGATGATGATGATGCTGATGCTGATGTTGTTGATGACGATGACAATGACGATGCTGATGACGATGATGATGATGATGCTTTGTGTTGCCTGCAGAACTCGGTGTGGCTGACGATGGTGAAGTGTTCGACCCCAGTACACTGGACCCAAACAGATGTGAGAGCTGCTACGGAGCTGAGACTGAAGACCTCAAGTGAGACGCCACGCACACGCACACGCACACACGCACACGCACACACACACACACACACAGGCTCTGCTTCCTCTCTGTGTTTTTTGTACATGCTCGTGTTTACTCGCCTCGCCTCTGCCCCGTGTGTGTGTGCAGATGCTGTAACACCTGCGATGACGTGCGGGAGGCGTACCGGCGGCGAGGCTGGGCGTTCAAGAGCGCCGACACCATCGAGCAGTGTAAGAGGGAGGGCTTCACACAGAAGATGCAGGAGCAGAAGAACGAGGGCTGCCAGGTTTACGGCTTCCTGGAGGTCAACAAGGTACCGGATCTGATCTGTGGATTATTAAAGAGCAGCCGTCTTGTTTCTGTCTGGAGGAAACTTATAAAAATTCTGTGATGTGTAACTCCTCGATCACCAGGAGCTGTTGGTGACAAACAGCCATTAGATCAAGCTGCAAAACGACATTGGGATGATTTTATGTTGAGATTTCAGACTGTGAAACTAGTTTGCAGGCCGAGGAGAAACTTTTAAGTGTTTCTAATATATGAAAACAATTCTTGTTTGCAGTGGCACACTGAATCAAAACAGAAAAAAATGAACAAACACATATTTGAACTCTTCCTCAGACTGTCATCGTTGTCATTGTAACCTGACTGCAGTCTGAAATCACATCTTTTCAGAGGAAAAAACGTGTGTGTTCATCAGGAAAGGCTGTTCTTAAAATACAAGCTCCTCAAAATACTGTCACTTCATTTGTGACTTCTCTCTAACACTAATACTATATTAATATTATATGTATCTACATACTGTCTTATACTGTATTCATTCAATTGTTTTTATTCACCCTCTCCTCCTCTTTGTGCCTCAGGTGGCAGGAAATTTCCACTTCGCTCCAGGAAAAAGTTTCCAGCAGTCTCATGTGCACGGTAAGACCTGCTGTTTATCCACTCTGCACACACACACACACACGCACACACACGCACACACACACACACACAGAAGCATTCAAAGGTTTTTGAACACCCTGTGTTGTTTCCTGTGGCGGACGACAAACTCTCCGACCTTTAATAGAGACTGATTCAGAGGCCAGTTTGGATCTGAGGCTTTGCAGTAAGTCTCTAAATAAAACCATTTAGGTCTTTGGTTGGTAGGTGAGGACACACACAACTATGAAGAAGTGTGAGGGTGATACACACAGCTGTGTGTCTCTGAACGAGAGTGAAAGACTCAGATCACAGCATGAGGCTCCAGTGTCATTAAGTCTGAGAGAAAAATGTGTTGTGCCTCAACACTCTTCTGTTTTATGGGACTGATTACACGAAACGGTTGCTGGTAAAATGTTGGTTTATTGGCAACAGCCAATCACAAAGCAGAAACTGCCCATACCGCCGCTGCCAACAGCAGCATAAGACAACAAATAACCATGAAGCTAATATGGTGATTGTTACAGTAACACTGCAGCGTACGCTATGTTAGCGACTGTGATGTAGCAGCTGGGCAGTTAGCTTGTTTCCGATGCTAATGCTAACGTTAGTGGTTGTCACGGCAGCCGTGCAGACGCTGCAGGGAGGAGGGGCTTGGAGGCGGGGCATGAGTGCAGCGGAGGCGAAGTCTGCTCTCTTCTCCATCTTACCTTCTGCAGCTTTAAAGGCGTTTAGAGTGAGCGCAGCGTCGACTGTGACGCTCAGTGAGGGGTGTTCAGAAACGCTTTGACTGCTCAGTGTTTGTCCGTCTCTGTTCATTCATCGTCCTCATCGTAGATCCACGCATCCACACCCATGAACATTCATTCATTCAGCTCAGGGCTGCACGCAGTCATGTCTGATTGCATGCTCAGGTTTTCACTGTGTGTCAGTGTGAGTTTAGTTTAAACATGTTCATGCACGAACGAGGACGTTTATCAGTTTGATAAATGAATTTCATCTGTATTCATGAGAACATGTTGGTACAGTTGGACTCACGCAGGTGAAGGTCAGGTAGCAGCTCAAAGATGATTGACTTCATTCTGTTAAGACAGCTTCAAACCTGTCAACATGTTGGACATTTTATTTTTAAATCAGCAGGCGATCTGGTACAAACTGAAATAAACTTCACAATGTTTTTGGAGCAGATGTCTGAGTGATCTGAGCCAAAGGCAAAGACCTCAGTGAGCTCAGTCATCAGTATTCAAGTTATCAGACTCAGGACTGACGTTGCTTAAATATGCAACACCAACACTGGAATTAGTTGGCTGCAAAAGCTTTGATTTTTATTTTGAAATTCTGCATAAAGCTTACAAAATAATCTCAGCTCAACGTCTGCTCGCGTGCATTTTTCTTTATTCTTCATCAGATTTGGTCTGAAAAGGAATGAGTTGAGAATGAGTACAGTGCAGTAGTGACTGCTGTAAGGCTTGTACAGCTGCTTCTGATTCATGTTTTATTCCGTAAGTAAATTTGATGATTTTAATGTGAGATTTGTTTTCCTGTTGAAGAGTGAAACATCTTTGAAGCTGTGATCGGGCTCTTTGTCTCTTCACTGAAACCAAACTGATGAAATTCTGCTGCAGAAGCTGAAAAATGTCATCAGTTCCTTCACCGACAGACACGTTATCACCTCATACATCAGCGAGCACGTCATCGTACATTAGCTTAACTCTGAAAAGCTCCATGTCGTCTTTCCTCTTTGACTGCTGCCGACTTGTGCTCTGCCATCTCTTTGTCTTTGCTATTATCTTGATTAAAATGTCCTATTTTGTCTGCCTGCTAAACGTTTCCTTCATCTGCACATTAAACCAGAGCAGGAAATTAACAGCAGCCGGCCATCAAAAGCTCAAATGAATCTTCTCCATCAGCAGGAAAAGAGCCACAGTTAAATTACTCATCAGATACCAAAGCATCAGTTCAAAGTGCCGTCCTGCAGATCTGGCTGAAGTCTGAGCTCCGCTGACCTCCGCTGCTGTTAGTTTCCTTCCCTGAGGACAGCAGCGTCCTCTGATCTCCAGCTTTGTGATCAGAGACAATCGCATCTGACTGAATGCATTTCATTTATGTTCTGCGTTACATTTGAATGCTTAGCAGCAGAAACAAGAGACAAGAATCACTTGTGCTGAGGATTCGACTGTGAATGAGGCCGCGGCTGAAGCAAATCAGCCTCGTCCTCGTTCCCTTTAGTCTGGACTCACCTTGAAGAGTTGAACACTTGTGTCGGGGCTGCACGATTATGACAGAAGTCACACAGACTATACAGAAAGAAAACACTCCTCAGTGAGATCTTGTGCTGTTCTGTAAAACCTCAGGCCTGCTGATCATTTTATATATTTGAGTTGAGCTTCTAATGAAACGAACCAAATCATGAGCACAAAAGCCTGAGGTAAGTTTAGGAGCTGCGTCTTCACGTGTCCTCGTCTTCATGTCTTAATAAGATCAGATTTTGTCAGTGTTGTGCAGCCCCTGCAGGCACCCCCCCACACATCAGCATCACATGGTTTGTTGTCTACCTGCATCGTTACAGTGACTCTTCTCTCTTCTTTCTGCAGTGCACGCTGTGGAAAGTAAGTGCAGTTTTTATAATTTCATAACCTTCAGTCCAGTGCAGTAACCTGTTTATTCATATATGGGAAAGTATCGCAAATATACACTTACAGGTGTTTTTGGCGCGTTCCACATCTTTCCCAGACTTTGAAATGTGTTGCTGCAAGTAAAGCTGACTTTATTTGAAAGCACTGAAGTAGAGGAGAGCATCTGCTGAACCTCTGGTGTCATTCAGCGTGAATGAAGCTGATGAATTCATAACGGCAGAACTGAATCTTTGGCAGCTCTAAAAAACTTTTTGTTTGTGTGAATTTGCGGTTCTTTCCAACAGGTTAGCAAACGGCAGTGAAGCTGCTGTTAAGTGTTAAATCCTCCATCTTCAGTCCTGGCGGCGTGCTGATGTCATTCTGAATCAGTGTTTAATCAAATTAAGCAAACTACGTCTTAAACACCTCGGGAATGTTTCTTAGCACAAACAAGCACATTTGAGGGAGGTCAAAGGTCAGAGCCATAGCGCCCTGAGAACAGGTGTGTTTGCGACAGCTCACTCTGGAGGTGAACTTGTGTGACTGTTGGCTTCAGCTTTATTTGCTGCCTTTCATTTATTAACCATCCAGACTGAACAGCTGAATCGATGGAAGGCGCCCAAACACAAACTCACGTTTCTGACAGATCTGTTAGGATACGTTTATTCTGCTTTACTAAATGTGTATTTGAGGCATTTGTACTTAATAAGTGATGTTTTCTTTGTGTTGCAGTACACGACCTGCAGAGTTTCGGCTTAGACAACGTAAGCAGTTCATCCGATGATCTTTTCTGAGTTTCATTAACTGGAATTTTATACATAGAATTTTAGAAAAGTCGAGACCAAAGGACTGTAAAGTAATTCTGTATAAACTGTTCACATTGCATGTCCCCAGTTAATATTTTAAAGACTTTTGAGACTGTTCAGTTATACGTCTTCACATCCCAGTCCTGATACCCTGATCTTTAACAAACACTATAAGCTGGGAATGAACGCATTTCAATGGACGTGCATGTTGCTAATTACTGTTAGCTGCTGAAGTCGGTCGACTTCTAACCTGTCTGTCATCCTGCAGATAAACATGACCCATCTGATAAAGCACCTGTCGTTCGGTAAAGATTACCCCGGCATCATTAACCCTCTGGACGACACAAACGTCACAGCACCACAAGGTCAGTAATTTCATCGTTTCCGATGTGATGCTGCTTAGAAATGACACGATAAGCGGCAGTGTTTGGGGTTCATACTGAGGGTTTTGGTTGATTTGGCACCAGATTTGAACTTTTCCATCATGTCCAAGCTTAGTTCAAAGTGTCAGTGCTTCCTGCTGTGATGCCAGGCTTCAATTATGACCACATGGATTGTCCCCGATAACTACATGAGCAACAAAGAAGGGCTTTTATTGCGCAGATATGCTGTCATTGGACTTCAAACACTGTTGTTTTGCAGTTGGATGTGGAACACTTTGAAAAGAAGTTACTGGTTCAGCTTCTGGCTAAAGGGCTGAATTTAAGACAAATAAAGAGAGGTTTGACTCAACCAGTCTTATGGATTTGGACGAAGAAGCTTTTTGTCTATAGCTGCATTTTGCACCACTGCACACCAACAGAGAGAGGACACAGGACAGGAGACCGTGTGTGAGTTTTCCTTCCAGATAAAGTTTGCTGTTTTGAGTCTGAGCAGGACGTCAGCAGCATCAGAAAGTCTAACACACCCACTCTGAAAAACTTTGGACAAATGTGAACTTTTATTGACAAAACTAGACGAGTTGGGGCGCGACAGCATTGAGCAGACAGAGAGCTGTGGTTGTATTTACTGGAGGAGTCCCATAGCTGTACAGTTGTGTTGTGGAGGAGGTTGTCCCTCGTCGTCGCCCTCAGCAACGGATTCCCATACCGATGGCCATGAAGGTGCCGAACGTCCCCCCGCTCTGCATCATGGTCTTCCCTACTCCCCCCATCAGCTCCCTGCCACGCATGCCGATCCTAGAGACAGCAGAGACTGTTTTTATTTAACAGCTGAAGTGAGCAGACGGTTTACAGGCTCCTTTTCCTCTCTGTTACTATTCAGAAAAATAAACTGGTTATGTATTAGGTCAGCCGTGGCCATCAGTATTAGGGACGTAATGATCAAGTTTTTGGGGAATGGCTGCTGCACTGTAACAGCTGGCCTTAGCGGAAACCAAGTCCACATTCAGTTTAATCACACAGTCGCTGTTTCTATAAAAGCAGAATATTTTGGATGTACATTAAGTTCACCTGAGACAGGAGAAAGTGCCGAACATGGCGCCAGCAGCCATTCCTACTGCAAACCCCATCATGAAGCCCATCTTGACCCGGTCGAAACAGCTGGGCTGGGTCTGGCCGTATGGACCTACAGCCACTGGCATCTGGAGGGAAGATTGACAGAAGACAGATTAGAGATACATTTCCTCCTGAACTCGCTGGATGCTCGGTATAGAGTCAATAAACTAATATGTAGTTTTCAGTCTGCTATGTTTGACAGATCTGTTGCCGTTTGAGAAATTTAGCTTCGTAAAAAACATTTGACCTTTGAATCTATCATGCTACGAGTCAGTTATTTCACCATGTTATCTTGAAAGTTCATTCTGTCTGTTTAATGGTTACTCAGCTGACAGTCATAGCTAGCTAGTGACGCTGCTTTAACTAAAGATGACTGGCAGTTAAGATGCTGGCGAGCGTGAATGAAGTTATGTCGCTAAACCTGTCACGTTAGTGCTAGCACATTAGCTCGTAAGCCAGGCTAACATCAGCGAGCGCATCTGTATTGACGTTTACAGACAAAATAACCAGCGGATTGTTTTAAAGTGACATTTTAACGTTAACTATACAATATCAAACAATGACATTAGTAATATAAAATTCACTTCTTGTCCCACCAGGTCGTCTGTTGTGCTAGCATAGCATGCTAACAGGCTAACGTCACCCGTGGCCTTGACAGATAAACACTTTTCACCGACACATCGTGTCTCTGATTCACACATTCTCGAAAATTCGTCTGAAACTGAGCTTACCTTGAGCTCTGTGTGTGTAAAATAAGTTTGGTTTCCTGGTTCCTAAAAGGCGGCGTGTCGTATTTTCGAGCCCAGCTGCGTTTAAATGTCTGACTAGCAGACCTCCATAACCGGATAGAGGAAGGAGAAGCGGACAGAGGAAGCGATTAAAGAGGGCAAACGACGTGGAGGAGAAGGTGAACAGCGCCACCAGTGGTTCATTTCAGTACTGGCGTTATTTGATTATTTACTCCGTTCAAGAGCAGTGTCCAGTTAACCAGTGCTGAACTCTTTTATTCTGCTGAGAAAGAGCTTTAATCACATATAAATTGATCCATAATCCATAATATATCCATAATGCATTTGTTCTGTAATGTCTTATTCTAACTAATGCTCTAAATTGCTGTTTGTTCTTTGTACATGAGAGACTATTAGCAACCACGATGATCTCGAGTGTGTCTGCATTCATGTTTTAGCTCAACAAGGATTTCCTTTCTATCCCCACAGCATCAATGATGTACCAGTACTTTGTGAAAATTGTTCCCACCATCTATGTGAAAACGGACGGAGATGTGAGTTTGCATTTGTTCCCTGAAATGAAGTCACACTGAATGAATTCAAACCGCATTTTGTACCGTAAAGCAAACATCAGCGGGTCATTCACAGTGTTTCGCCGTCATTTTGTCGTTTCAGGTGGTAAAAACAAACCAGTTCTCAGTCACCAGGCATGAGAAAGTGGCCAACGGGCTGGTGGGGGACCAGGGGCTGCCGGGGGTGTTTGTTTTATACGAGCTGTCACCAATGATGGTTAAATTCACAGAGAAACACAGGTAGGAGACAACGGAGGAGCTCGCACCATCAAAGTTGTCGGTTACAGAAGAAGATTTTAGAGCAACCAGATCAGAAAACAACCAGCAGACACTAAATAGTGTTACAAAGGGTGATTTAAGGGGGAAATGCTTTTAAATGACAGTGAGAGGAGTTGCTAATTTATGTCAGTAAAAGAACATGAGCTTCTTTAAATCTTATTCCTGAATTAATATCTCTGTCTCTCTCTGTTCAGATCGTTCACACACTTCTTAACAGGAGTTTGTGCCATTATCGGAGGTGTATTCACAGGTGAGTCCCTCTCGTTTGTGTTACCTGATGACGTACGGTAGAGTGGATGAAATCTGACTCTTCCTCTCTCACTTCCTGTCTGCTGGACTCCTGCAGTGGCCGGTCTGATCGACTCGCTCATCTACCACTCGGCTCGGGTCATCCAGAAGAAGATAGAGCTGGGCAAGGCGTCCTAACAGCGCCCCCCGCTGGCCTCCAACGGTGCAACACAGACCAAGACACGGACCCGGAGACAGAGAGAAGAGGGACAGACGGACAGACAGAGAGACGGGGGGAGAAGTTTGGCAACAGAAGCAAACAGTTTGTTTTCCTTCAGTCTTTCTGTCACACTGAGCGAGACGGAGACGTTTTAAATCAGCCACATTTTTAATTCCTCTGTCTCTTTTTCTGGCGTGGAGAGCAACCGGACAGGAATTTCATTCGATGCCAACAGGAGTCAGATTCAGGTTTTTGATTTTGAGATTGAACTCGAGCAGAGAGGAGGACGCCTCCTCGGTTCAAAGGGAGCTTCTGAACGTCCGTCAGAGCACCTGTGGTGAGGATGAGACGGCGGGGGGCTTTTTAAAGGAACACGTCACCCAGAATCTGTAATTTTCTTATCATGTGCCACACAGATGATGTTTTCTCAAGATTACAGCAAAGTTATTCAGTGATTTCATCAAAATCATCGTTTTGTTTGTGGGTTTTCAGGATAAATCCGGCGAGATTTTACACTTATTGTCAATAACTCCCACGAAGACAAGACCAACAGTGAATTTACCCTCTAAAAAGGATTATCAGTGTGTCAGAGCCTCTCAGGTCTCCTGTTCAGCTGTTAGAGAAACATCCTGAGTGTCTTCAGCAGGAACCAGTGGACCCGGAGCAGCAGCACGCTGTTGGTTTTGGCCTTTTCATGGGATCTGTGTGTGTAATTGTAATCAGACAGAGCAGCAACGTTTTGAGTCTTTGACGGACTTCTGATGTTCTTCCACTGAAGCTCTGCCCTCCACGAATAAGAGGAAGAATCAAAATCATTTTGGGTGACGTGTTCCCTTAAAGGTGCTCGAAACAGGCCGACGTAGGCACGCAGGCAGACGTCTGTCCGGGCTCGATCTGAAGCCGCTACGTGTCGGATTTTTGTACGTTTGTCAGAAAATAAACAGAAAAAAGGTGGAGGGTGGTGCAGCCTGCATTGCTCTCAGCTGTGCTCAAATCCTACACATGGTGGCTTTAAAGAAGTGAGATTAAACGACAAATCAGAGGTTGAGAATCACGGAAGGCCTGCAGTGTGAACGGATAATCCAGACCCAAACTTCAAGAGGCAGCTGAGGCGGAAAGACGACGAGCAGCAGCCAGAACCTGCTGCATGTGGCTCGTTTGGTGAATATGAAGACGACGCTCAACCAGAGAAACCTCTGCAGCTTCCTGTGATTTCATGACTCGGTTTTCACTCTGCCTTTCTTCCTCCTCCTCCTCCTCCTCCTCCTCCTCCTCTGTGTCCATCCTGACTCTTAACGTTTCAGTTGATCGCTGCCAGAAAACGTCTGAATTCAGGCGTCTTCGCCTCCTGATCCGACAGAATGACCCTCTGACTTTTTATGATTTTACCTCTTTTTGTTACGTGTGCAGGAGTGTAAATACTGTACAGACACATCCACCACTGCCTCAGAGGAAGGAGGGAAGTGACTAAACACTGCACGAATCCCTGCAGCGTCAGATGAAGTGGATTTTTTTAAATATAGGGCAAAGGGCTGCTTCTGTTCTGCTCGTTTCTTTCTTTAGTTCTGCGGGAGAACAGAACACAATCTGCCCTTTTAGACGCCGTTAAACGATGCGCTTATGTGGGCTTTTTTTCCCTCTTTGGGGCTGTGGGATTTGGGAATGTTAAAGCACGATAATGCAGCCAGTCTCTTCAGATGCTGATCCTCCTCCAGTGGCCCGCGAGTTAATGACAGGGCCGACAGGGAGGCAGCAGGAAGCTCCAGACCGCCAGAAGCCTGCGCGCAAACGCCGGCTCGACGCTGACTTCAGGCTCCGCTCACGTGTCGAGTCGCCATATGAGACCCAGATGTTTCTGCCTGTTTGATCTTCACCTCTGTGTTTATTTTCAGTCCGTTTCGACCGTCCAGAGTGTGAGACAGACAACCGGACTCAGCCGGGCGAGATTGTGGGTTAAAAGGATATTTTCTGGCCTGTAGTTTATGTGATATTACGGATTTTCACATTTTAGTGCAAAACTGGAATTATTGGTGCATTCAAGGAGGATTGGAAATGCAGAATGCGAGAGTCTCTCCTGCACGCCACAGCGTCGGCGTCGAAGTGCTTTTCATCAGTCTGCCGGGGAATAAACGGAGCCGCAGGTTGTTTTCATGATGCATTAATATGTTCTTTAATCAGTTAATCTCTGAAATGTCAGTTAAGATTGAAAAAAAAGCCCCTCGCAAGGTCCCAAAGTCCACCGTCAACATGTCAGTAACCCAGAATATTCAGATTTGAATGATTTAAAAACAGAAGAGCAGCGAATCTCCACAAGCTGCAGGAGAGAACGTTTGACTTTTATGCTTGAAAATGAAAAAGCGAACTATCAAACTAGATCTGTACAGCAGCATTGACGGGCGTCAGGCGTCACTTTCTGTCAGCGTGACAGCAGACGGCCGGTCTGGAGAGTCTTTGGTGTTCTGTCAGGCGTTCTCCGTCACGTTTCTGAGTTTTGAGCTTTAAAGATTCACTTTCCAAACTTTGCTGCTCTCGAACGTCAGACCAAAGCAGCAGACAAGGAGTGCTCACTTCAAGCGTCAATCAGAATACCATTTCTGCTCAAAGTCGTGGTTTCTTGAACAGGTTGAAGCACCTCATGGACAGCTTTCCTCTACGGGACGCCCACGTTCGCTTTGAGCATCTTTAGGTCGGATTTTTAACAACAGCACAGTTTGTAATCAAATATCGGACGTTTTGGTGTCCTTGAAGGCAGCACCAGGGGGTCTCTGCTTTCCCACATGACAGGACAACTTGAACTATTCTGTTTCTGTCTGTCCATAACGAGCTAGAACGATGCTTCACTTCCTGCCGCTGGAAGACTTTGTCCCAGTGATGATGTCCATCCATTCAGGCACGTCACAGGTCAAAAACTGAAGACACGTGAGGACGTCAGACCCTGCAGTTCAGAGTATTATGGCTGAAAAGAGACACGCTGGTGACCGTCAGAGCTGTCCAGCGTCTCTTCTCTGTCTGTGTCGAAGTGGCTCCTGAAATCTGGACGATGCAGTTCGATCATGAAGGTCCATCATTGCACCTTTTAACATCCGAATCAGGGGCAGGGGTTGTGTGTGTGTGGGTGTGGGTGGGTGTGTGTGTATGTACGTGTGTGTGTTCTGATGCCATTTGCAGCACGTGTGTGGATGAGTGTGTGAGAGAAATGTATTTATATTTTGATTGTCCGCAAACAGTTTTTAAAATGAGAGAAAATAAATGTTAAATACACCAGCTTCGAGCGTCCGCCTGCCCCTCACTGTGCTTTTAATCTGAAATGTGATTTTCTGAGGCTGGTGGTGTGTGAGCACATCAGTCCGAGCCATCAGGGACGCTCAGCAGTCAGTGAGTCAGAGTTACGTCACCGTCAGTCCTCCGAAGCGCTGCCTGATGTCTTCAGTCCAGCTCTTCATAACGAGGACAGGATCAGTCTCACATGTCAGGAGGCACGACACGGTGATGTAAAATATGGAGGTTAGCCACCGTGTTAGCAGCACGTTAGCCTCAGAGCTGCTTCTGCTGCTTCACCCATCGTTCATTCATTCGTCCTAAAAACATGTTTTTCTTCACTGTAAAACTAAAATTCCTGAAAATGAAAGTTTCTCTTTCATATCTTCCTGAGAACCAAGGAAAAAAAGTATGTTTCAGTTTATTTTTTTTGTGATTTTCTGCCTCTTTGGAGCTGAAACAACAACTCACAATTTAGAATTTTGTAAAAATATTTTTAGTTTAGATCTTACAGCATGTCCACTGTAGTGGACTAACAACGATTTTACCATAACACAACGAAATCACAACAGGCTGACAAGAAAACAAGAACGTCGGTCCATTTTTTAAATGAAACTGAACATTTGACCCGTATCTTTTGTTCAACTGCTGAACAAAACTGACATTATTAAACATTCATAACATTACTATTGTTTTTCCTAACAAAAAGTTTATCATCTCTGACATGTTCATAAACAAGAAAATGTATTACAATAGTTAGAAAAACAACATCTTTGCGTTTTGCTGCAGTCTTTGTCTTTTTGTCTCAGCATGAAAACAAAGTTCGCCTCATCCCACCCAAACACATGAGATGTCACCGAAAGGCCTGGATGTCCTCTACTGAGGACACCAGGACTTCGTTGGGTAGCTCAAATGAGTCAAAAGATATAGACCAAAACCAAATGTCCACTGCAGAGGACACAAATGAACAGGCTGAGGAGGATATAAATTCACCTTTTCCACAACAAACTCCAGTTTCTTCCTCAATGAGCAGCAGGTACCTCCGTCAGCCACTAGATGGCGACCGTGTTCTTCAAAGTGTTTCCCATTGTCCTCTCACACACACACACACACACACACACACACACAAAGAGAACAGAGCATCTGAATGAAATTACAGCCAGCTTGAGTAACTTCCTGTGGTTGTGTGTGTGTGTGTGTGTGTGTGTGTGTGTGTGTGTGTGTGTGTGTGTGTGTGTGTGTGTGTGTGTGTGTGTGTGTGTGTGTGTGTGTCAGAGCCACATAAGGCTGAGCAGTCCAGTGTTATAGTCCTCAGAGAATAGTTTGATACTGGAAATATAATTATCTGTCTGGGGCGTAGTGCTCCATGTCTGTGTGTGTGTGTGTGTGTGTGTGTGTGTGTGTGTGTGTGTGTGTGTGTGTGTGTGAGTCTCATATTAAGTCCTCACAGGAGCAGAAAGACATGATGGAGGTTCAGTTGTTGGGCTGTGACCTGATGAGGGGTCAGCTCAGACGCAGACAGTCACATCTGATCTGCTGAAAGCGACGTCACTCGTTCGTGTGTTTGTGGAAATAAGATCTTTTAATTCAGTTAAAGCAGCGATATACCAGTGTGCTTCATCACAAGTAGAAATCCTATTTGTATATACAAAGGAATGAAAAGTATGTAGAAATACTCGCCTTGTGTCAGAGTTATATGAGCCTTTATTGCTGCGTTTTTTGCATTATTGATAAATCAAAATGCTGGTTGAGTTTTCTTATTCTGTTTTAATCCGCTGCTGATCGTTTGCTTTAGATGTAAACTATTGAACAGCTGTCAGATAAACAGAACAGATGCATGGATGTAAATGTAGAGTATTTTCCTCTGAATCATGCTGAAATTGAAGTACTTTGAAATGGAAATACTCGAGTAAAGTAGGTCAGAATTGTCCTAAAGCACAGTACTTGAGTAAATGTACTTAGTTACTTTCCAGATTTCCTCAGAAACCTGTGACGAACAGGTTTTTCATGGGATCGTGTTCTAGACATCATAATACAATCAGGCTACTTTTAGAGTTTATAGATCAGCTTCAGTTTGACCTTTAGGGTTTATTTGTTGTTTAAAGAGGTCGGGGTCGAGCGCAGTGCAGCGTTCCTGGTGTCGTGGTGGGGGTTCAGTGCCGAGCTTAAGACTGGATGTAAAGCCAACCGTATAGTTCAGGGGCTACGTTACGGTTTAGGTTGTAATTTGGAGATTCAAAGAGCGTAATGGGGTTTGGGTCAGGGTTGAGGTCTGGAGTTAGGGTTAGACTTGAGGTTTGAGTTTCCGTCTTTATTTCTGGGGTTGCTGGTTTGAATGTGTTGGGTCTAGAGTTAGGGCTGAGCTTTAATTTGAGGCTCAGGATGCTGGTTTATTTGGAGGGTTATGGTTATGGTCAGGAGAAGACTCTGACTTGAGGTTTGAGGTTGAAGAAGATGTGTGAGGTTTGCTCCTCGTTCGATTTAAAACCAAATGCCTGGAGGTGAACTTTCTAACCTCTTTGTGTTCCTGTGGTTCCACTTCAACTCATCGCTGCATTTAGAGCCCAGAGTCGTCCTGATGGCTGTCATGGCCGTCCTGTAGGCGGGGTGGATGATGTGAGACGAGTAAGAGGCGTTCAGTGTGGACAGTGCGGGTTCAGGTGCAGCCACGTTCAAACAGGCCTCATTTCCACCTGATTTTAACACGTGGTCTGGGTCAGGATGTCGGATCTGGATCACGTTAATGGAGCCGTAAAGTGTTCAGATCAGCCAGACCACATATGGAGGTGATCCAGTCTCAGCCAAGATGAAATGATACCACCAGGCAGAACGAGGACTCAAGAGCCGCTCGTCTCTTTTTCACCTTACAGAAGACGAACAAATGGAAATCAATAATCTCTTTATCTGAGTTACAAACTGTGTGAAAGAAGGAGTGTTACAGAAGAAAGGCGGTGAGCAAGACAACGAAACCAACCACACACCCAGCTGCTGACCCTGTCCGATCCTCCGAGCTCCTCTGAGGACCTGGACTGAAGACACGGACACAATAATCACCTCCCTCTTGATTTATTGTCTGTTTGGTGTCACAACTGAGGCCACATTATCACAACAGAGATTCCACACACACACACACACACACACACACACACTGCAGCAGAAACACACACCCTTATATGGCTGAGCGTTCACACACAGGAGACCTCACAAACACACCTCATGCTGCTGGATTATTATTCAGATTCTCTGCGTTGGTTTGTTTTCCAACCTGTATTCCACAAAGGCCCGCCCCCACCCTGCCTGTGATTGGCTGTGACCCTGACGTCGCTATCTAATGTGATGAAATTCTCAAGAATATGTGGACCTCATTGGCAGACACACACATCCACACCCACACACACACACACCACAGAGTGATGAGCAGAGGGTCAGACAGAGTTTGTGTGTGTGTGTGTGTGTGTGTGTGTGTGTGTGTGTGTGTGTGTGTGTGTGTGTGTGTGTGTGTGTGTGTGTGTGTGTGTGTGTGTGTGTGTGTGTGTGTGTGTTAATGGCAGTCGTGTGTTGCAGTCAGCTGCAGTCAGAGCGAAACGAAGGAGGCTGGAAACCATTAACACCAAACTCCTCTGCCAGGTTTCTGTCGGCCGATTCAGAAGCGATGATGAAGAAATCTGTTGGCTCGTTAAAGTGAAGCCGAGTCCGATTCCCGCTGATCCACGACGTTTACGTTTCCATCAGCAGGAACGAGCGGAAACCTCCGGGGACGGAAACTGCAGTTCCTTGAATGTCCACTCGAGGCTGGCTCCAAAAGGGAGTCATTGAGTCATAGACCTCCTATACTAAAAAGAGGAGCTTTGCAAACATGTCCCAGAGTGCACTGTGTCCGCCCATCCTTAGTGACGCCCATCCTTAGTGACGCCCAGCCTTCATTTCCTACGAAATGAAGCATCCCTCTGGCTTCCAGCAGCCTCGTGTACTTACTGGCAGCAGAGTATAAACAAATGAGATAAGGTTCAGCGTTACTGTGGAGCGACTCCCACCATCAGATTTTCCTTCCTCCAGCTTCATCAGCCTCGATCATCCGTCTTCATGAAGCGGCTCACAGGTTTGTCTGTGATCTTCACTCGTCAACCTCTCGTCTGTATCGGCCGTAAAGTCGACAAAATGTCACTGAAATCACAAAATCACAGAGGTTCATCCTCAGGTGACCGTGAACGTCTGAGCTAAAGAGCTGGCTCAAGCCTTTCCCATTACCCCAGATATCTACGTCATTGTAATTCTCAAAATTTTGATTAATGGAGACATAATTAATATTTTATCACACAAAAATCATTAATCGATTGTAATTTAAAGGTTTGATTCAACCACTAAAGGAAAAAGGAGACAGACCTTTGACTTTTCCTGAGCTTTAAAGGGTTTACATACTTTCCCTCTGTGTCAGCTGTGTGTGTGTGTGTGTGTGTGTGTGTGTGTGTGTGTGTGTATGTGTGTGTGTGTGTGTGTGTGCGTGTGTGTGTGTGCGTGTGTGTGTGTGTGTGTGTGTGTGTGTGTGTGTGTGTTGGCACTGTTTTCACACACTCATCCACCAACTTCCTGTCTCTGGATTATGATGCCATCAGTGCGAGCCGCTGCTCTATCAGCTGGGATCTACCAGCTACGGATGTTAGCTTTGGGATTTACACACACAGTGGACCCCTCACACACACACACACACACACACACACTTTCTCTGGCTTGCTGGTAGAAAAAGGAAAAGGCGTAGTCAGTGGTTCTGCTGACCAGATGTGTTGGTTTGTGAATCAGAACCGGAGAGCAGCGAGCAGCGCTGATTCATTACTCACAAACTGAACTTACATAAAGCCTGAACTCGCCGGGACGTAATCTCACTCCTGCTCTGCCTGTAATCAGCTCCTCCTCATCTTCCCTATCTGAACTCTGGGTGTGTCTGCTGGCTCAGGAGGTGGTGAGCTGCTCAAAAATGAGCACCAGTTCGCTGATTCGCAGACATCGAGGTGAAAACTGGGCTTCATTTGGTTGGAAAGATGTCCAGGATGCAGATAATCATTGTTTCTATGGATTTAAATGGTTATATGAGCAGTTTCATGTAACACAGACACTGAAAAAAAGAAGTTTTAATGTGAAAATGAGCAGCTCTAAAGCAGGACACTGACATTTCTCCAATCTATTTTCTATGAGTGTGAACGAGGCGATAAAAAAGAAAGATTTGGACGACATGCTGGATCGAGATCTGCTCACCAAGTTTTAATCATCACCACAAATGATGCCTTTTTTCAGGCTAGTGCACAGAAAAAAATCCAAAACACACATTTATGTGTTTATTTTAGTTCAGATTTTTGTTCTGCACATTGATTAGATAATGCTTCATTTGCATATTTAAGCAGAGCTGTTCACCTGTAGCATTTCCCCCTAATGATCCATGTTATTTATGTCACTTTGTATGACTTCATGCGTCCACTGGCAGCATCAGACACACCAGACTGGAACAGTCGTGTCATATCACGATGCTGTTTGTCTTAATGAGGCCCTGACTCGTTACTGTGTCATAATGTTCACTGATCTGCAGTCAGTGAAAAAATATTTCGCTGCGCAGTGATTCACTCTGCACTGAGGAAGAACACAATCTGACGGCTGAACCATCAAAGAGCAAACTTTTACTGCTGCTGTCAGTTTGTTTTTACAGTAAAATTCTTCACAGGATGCAGCTTTGGATCCACACGACGACACGTAACAAGTTCCATCCTGTATTTTAGAGGTAGAAATACTGCTTGTATACATCTGGTACACAGCAAACAGAATGCACAGAGTCTGCTGGCTGGCTGTTTCCTCACAGTCGAGGAGGGGCTTCATGATTTGGCCTAAACGAGCTTCGACCGACGGAGATGTGTGTGGTGATCTGCAGTCTCTCCTCCTTTTCCCCCTCTGTGCTCCTGTGTCCCCTCCCTTTGACTCATCTGTGGCCACGCCCAGCAGGTAGGGGCCAGCCTCCTGAATCAATCACCAATCAAGACCCACCTGCTGTCTTTGTATATAAGCACCCAGATTACGATCAGCATTCGTCGTGTTGTCTGCGCTGCTGTGCGAAGTTCATTTTAAGTAACCAATCACTCTTTGCCTTGTCTACTTTCTGCATCCATTGCCAGCTGTATTCTCCCTCCTGTGCTCAGGTGATTAGCCCACACCTGCTTTGTTCGTGCCTGTCAGTCTGCTCACACAGAAAAACTACTATCAGTCAGTTTGCTCTCACTGAGGACCCGTCTGCCCTTCAGCTTTGTTTTAGGACTTAAGGACTTAAAAGGACTCTGGCACTTTGGGTCCTACAAATCCAGTCAAAACCTAACAAGATGCCTTTAGCCTCGCTTAATGTAAAGCAAAAGCTGCTGGCCTTGCTCTGGTGAGAGGTCTCGCTTACGTTTATCATAACAGCTCAAGGTAATCAACAGATCTGAGAGTCAGCTGGGCTTGGTTTGGTTTGGTTGCACAAAACCACAGTAGAAATGTTTATTCTACATGTGTTAAAGACAACACAAAATACCTCTGCTGAGTCGTGGGCAGACTAAACTGTTTGCAGACCCCCAGGTTAGAAGACCTGTTCAGTCTAAGACAGGTGTGCAGGTGTTAATCAGACAGCTTTAAACCCAGCAGAGGCACCTTTGAACAGATAACAGAGAGCAGGACTGCGACGGTTTGGGACAGTGATGAACTTCCCGCGCTGGTTTCCTCTGCCTGCCAGATGCAGACGGTTTTAGAAATGACCGTACTTCCCTCAGAGAGCGGACAGCTGAATTTGACTCATCGTGTCGTCTGAAGATGCTTCATTTCCTCCGTAGCAAAATGGAAAATATCAAACATGAACCAAAACGCACCAAAAAGAGTGCAGCATCACTTTGTTCAGATGTATTCGGGCGTCAGTCTTCCTCTGATCCACAGTGACTCATGCTGAGGTTGTTCTCTGCTTTATACTCATGGAAATCACAACAGATGAATCACTGTAGAGAAGTTTAGACTTAATGGGCCATAGTGGTGGTTTGGCGAAGTTTAGCACATTTGTTCTCAATACAAGTCTCTGCACTGATTTCCTTCCTGTCAGGCAGCCGCTGGTTTAAGTTTGCTTTAGTTAATAAAGTACGTTCAGAAGAACAAACTTGCTGCAGATACATGATCAATGAGAGTGAACCAGTGATTATTTGGCTTTAGCTACATCATGTCTTTGCTCCTGTTTGACAGCTGGATTAGATTTTCTGACTCGTGGCTCATTAGTGGAGCACATTTCAGAAGCCATCACTCAATTCTCAGGCAGCTTTGATGCAGCACAGTCCTCCACGAGATGACGTAACACTGACAGAAATAAAATCCACTCAGCGTTCAGTGTGACGGATCTGAGGAATGATTTTCATATTGTCCTGACGTGAATTAAAGCCAGTGGTTTCCTGGAATGAACGAAATCAAAGCAACGACCAACGAGGAAAACACAATAGTGGCGTGCAAAAGCCATCAAAACATCCGCACACATTGTTCTCTATAAGCTCACACTGGCTGTGGTGAGATGTTTGTCAGTGGCCGTGTTTCCATCTATTATCGAGCAAATTTTAAGAGAAATTTTAGAATGTCGCAAAAAAGATAGACGAAGAAAATGCAAATTAGCTGCGTTTCTGTAAACTGGTTTACAGCAGTATAAGCTACGTTACACATGGCGATAATAAACAGAGTAGAAGAAGAAGAATGCTGAAAACCACAAACAATATGAGTTGCCTTAAACACCTGAGAGAAAAATGGAAACAGGTCTGCGGGAACTTGTTTGTTTGGACAAGTTGTATTTGTTCATGTCAGCTAGCATCAGCCATGTTTTCACTCGACAGTGGAAACAGCTTCTTCTTCTTCTTCCTTGGATTTTGTAGCGGAAACAGCTGATCAGACATGTGACTTATGTTCGCTATGTCTGAACGTATTTGGCAAACGTGTTTTCATCTCCCATTTAGCACATTAACACATTTTTCAAAAAAGACAAAAAACCTCAAGTGAGCATAAAACGCAGTGTTAGCATTTCGCTCACAGTGCATCTTAAGATGGCACATTTTGACCTGCTGGTGGCGCTACATGAAAAGTCAATGAGTTGTCGATGGGTAGTCACCATCTGGGGACCATGAATGTCTAAACTGTAACAAATCCAGCCCAATAGTTGTTAAAATATTTCATTTTCGGCTGGTGGACTCAAAGAACGACACATTGGTCGCCATCCGAGAGCCACATCGAGGCCACTGGGGCTTAAAACTTGTAGCTCTGGAAAACAGCAACAAGTAAATATATGGTGCTGTGGATACTTTGCACCATTTCAACCATCTGAAATTTATTCAAATTGAACACTGTGACAGGAAAAAACACTCCTTGTTTGGAGCTTCACTCTTTCTTCCATTTCTGTGAAGCTCTTTGATGAAAGCTGGTTGCTCTTTAGAGTTGTATAAATGAAGCTGACAAGCATTATGTCACTGCAGGGACTTCAACCTGCGACGCCGTCTGGATCGTTTATCAAACTCTTCCTCCAGTTCAGTTTAACAATGACGGCTCGTCGACAGGCCACTTAAACTCTGGTAGATCTCCAGTCAACGAGCTGCCCCCTCAGTCATGTTACTCTTGTCTATGAAGCTCGTCTTCCACCGACAGACTGCAGAGTCCGAGCTTTATTTCATAATATCACATCAAGCTGTTTTATATTTACAGATGAGGAATTGAGTCACTCCTGACTCTTAAATTCCTCCTGTTCACTTGTTTTGTTGTGGAGGAACTGAAGGCAGCAGACGACTCTGCAGTGAGTCAGTCAGCATCTGCAGCTCCGAGGAGGGAAGTTCAGGATTTTCCAAAACCATACTCATCTTTTTTTTTTCTTTCTAAATCATAATATCACAAAGTTCTTCATTCAGTGTCCTTTAAATATCCCGGACTCAGGCTGTACTGTGGTCAGACCGCTGACACATCCGAGCTCTGCTGCACATTAGGGTGTTTCCAGAAAAGTCTCGAAAACACACTCATGTCCGTCACTTTTCACCTCTTTATGAGAAAACTGGAAGTCAAGATTAAGCTTTCCAATGCTCTGTGAAATGGCTTGTTTTAGTGACAACTCAACTAGGGTTAAGGTCACCGCCCCACAAACAGATGTCCACACCAACCATAGAAACCTGAAGACACCCCTCCAAAACCCAGACGAACATCCACCTACGATCCTAAAAACTGACACACAATCCAGCAGCCGTCGTCATCCATGTCCAGCAGGGTAGCACAGACATACTTTTCTAGCCATGTCCTCTAGTTTCAGCTTGGCTATCCCAGACTAGATGTGTTATGTAATCCCTCTGCTGCGTCTTTCTGGGTCTTTCTCAGGGTCTCGTCTCAGTTCCAGGTTGGAAGGTAGCCTGACCAGACCTGGAGGTGCTGATGCTGATCCCAGCTGCTTCACACTCTGCAGCCAAAGTAGCGCCATCTTCAGTTAGAGTCTAGAACCCCAGAACACAATATGATTCCTGCATTACTGTCAAATCACACTTTATATAATCAAATAATAAACATGCTTTTAATCCAATCCAATATGTGTTGAACTTTACATGTTTTACAAGCTGCTGTGATATATTTAGCTGCTAATTTGCTTTATTATTTGTTTTACCAGAGCATCTCAGGGTTTCGAGCCAATGAAAAATCACCTTCTCAGCCCAGAAGACTTTTTGTATCATCCGTCTTCTTAAGGCCGTTTCACACCTGAAAGTCCGAACCAAGGTCTTTGTTGGACTGTATAAATCTGATCTGGTTTGCTTTGGTTTTCATTTTTCTGCCTCTAACAACAGCCATCCAGATCTGCAATTGGTCCGAAAGTCTGAAGCATCCAAAAAAATGTTTGCGCTAGAAACTAACTGAATCGTGGTTCGGTTTGAGACCACCTCTCTCTCTGTCGGATCAAGGAAGGTTTCACACCTGTAATCTTGGTTCAGGTCAAAAGGTGTGAAAAGGCCTTTAGGCCAAGGGAAGGAAAAGGTGATGCACAGACGGAGGACGATGATGCACACAGCAGAGAATAAGATTAAATATGCATTTAATAAGAGATGGGAGCTGCTGCTCTGGACTGGAAATAATTCTCTCCATAACCCCCATGGCTGTTGCTAGACCTCGGCTCCCTGGTTACAGGCCTGATTCTGTCTGGTGACAAAGTGTAACCCAAAGACCGAATGGCTCGTAGTGACCGACCTGGCATTCTGTCCCCCCACAAAGCACAGGGCACAAGACGCGAGGGACCACATCATAAGCCTCGTCCAGGTCCAAAAGACCACAAATTTTCAAGAGTCCTTGGTGAAATGATTAACGCTAGACCCTCCACAGACTGCCAGCGCTCAGAAAATCCACACAGACATGAACATGTGATATTTAAGCAGATATCTGATACTGGGTGTTGGATTGTGGCCATCGTCGGGCCGATAATGGTCTGATCCTGGCACGAGGCTGCAGACAGATGTCCTGCCTCTGCACCACCTGCCAGTGGCGATCTTCACATGGAGATCACAGCAGGCAGGAGGTTCATGCTGCAGAGGCGTCCCGACCGACCAGGAGGAGTCATGTGACGGGGACGTTATCCCTCACCGGCTTCCCACACATGAACACGTCCAGTCGTGTTTGCATAATCAAGGTATACCTGAACCCCAGGTGTGCACAGTCTTGTTTTTCCATATATGTTTGACTACATGCATGTTCTTGTGTCTCGATGCTTGCACATGTGTACGAGTATGTGTGTATGTGTACTTAATGACACTGCGGTATATCTGTCTGTATTTCAGAAACACCCTGTTGAGCAACAGCTGCAGCTTCTTCTCATAATTTCACCAAGAACAGGAAGTCAATTTGTGCATGTTCATGTACATTGTGGCCTGTGACTGTGTTCGCCTCCATGTGGAGGCGCCTCCTTTACATGTGGAGCTCCCCTTTAAATCCCTCCAGCTGAAAAACTCTCTGTGTTTTTTTCCTCTCCTCGTTCCACGTGCCGTGTGGACGCCACGTCAGCTGTGTCAGCTTGACTCTGCACAGCCTGTGTGTGTGTGTGTGTGTGTGTGTGTGTGTGTGTGTGTGTGTGTGTGTGTAAAGAGCTCTGTATAAGGCTGTCTCCAGCAGCAGGGAGCAGTCAGAGTCCATATTTCATCGTCTGGATTTGGATGCAGATGTGAGTTTACTATTTCTGTAAAGCAGCACTGAAGCTCTTCAGCGGCTCAAAGAGTCACTTCAGCTGTGGTCTGCTGAGTGTTTCAGCTCAGAGCTTCTGTGGCCTCCTGCCTCATACCTTATACCTTAGAATCAAATCAAAACTGCATTCACCAACTTGGACAATGCGCTCAGTGAAAACTGAACTCAAACACATTGTCTTGTGAAGGAGTTGTTCACCCTGACATCTAATAAATGCGTCTAAATCTGCCTGATTCAGCTCAGCAGGCGATACAGATTGATCAGTCATCACATTGCATGTTTGCTTCATGGTGATCAATCAGAGCGGCACATCGTAACGATGGACAAGAAGAAAACCTGAGCTTGTAAAAGCAGGACAAACGGCTCAATCGGTCACATCAAGTGTGAGGAGTTACATTAGTAACTGTGGTTCTATGAACACTAGAAAGGGGGTCAATATAATGAGCGCCACACTGAAACGCAATTACACCAAGCTAGAAGACAGGATGTCCTTCTACAGACACTGGTGGACGTGAAGAGACTACAGGAGGACGATGGTTGACTCTAATCTCTACCTGATGGAAAGATGGAGAATAACATATGTTTTATATCTTTAACTATTTTAACTAATAAACTTAAATGTATATATATTTCATTTATTGTACTGTTATTCATTGTTTATTCTTTGTTCTCAACCTTGCTTCTCATTTGTTCTCATTCCCGTCCACAGACATATTAGATGCTCAGAGCAATATGATATATGTATAAAGTAAAAAGTCTAAGTATATCATGGTTGATGGACGGGTGAAGCACAGGACTTTCACCCGGGAGACTGATGTTTGTGTTTGTGTGTTTGAAACCAAAAGTCAACATTAACTTAAGCACAGAAGTTAACTTGGGAAGCGTACATAAACGTACTTATTTTAAGCCAAAATGTGATCATTTCCTGAAACTAACCAAGTAGCTTTGGTGCCTAAATCTGTGACTGTTTCAAAGTTAACCATGTTACAAAGCCTTTCTTACAGAAGCGCTTTCTGACAGAAGGGCTTTCTGACAGAAAGCATTTCTTACAGAAGCACTTTCTGACAGAAGGGCTTTCTGACAGAAAGCATTTCTTACAGAAGCACTTTCTTCTTTCTTCTTCTTACAGAAACAGCTTTCTGACAGAAAGCATTTCTTACAGAAGCACTTTCTGACAGAAGGGCTTTCTGACAGAAGTGCTTTCTGACAGAAAGCATTTCTTACAGAAGCACTTTCTGACAGAAGGGCTTTCTGACAGAAGTGCTTTCTGACAGAAAGCATTTCTTACAGAAGCACTTTCTTCTTTCTTCTTCTTCTTCTTCTTACAGAAACGGCTTTCTGACAGAAAGCCTTTCTTATAGAAGCACTTTGTGACAGAAAGGCTTTCTGGCAGAACGGCTTTCTGACAGAACGGCTTTCTGAGAGAAAGGCGTCACAATTAGATGCTGAGGAATGGGAACAGTTGGGTTTATATATCAAAATAAATTCTGATAGGGGAGATACTTTTGCCATTAAGTTTTACTGTGAATGTATGAGCCAAAAGATAATAATAGTTCCACAACTATGTCCGAATCTGTTGGATTACTCAGGATTCCTGTTAAAACCCTTAATTCGTTTCTTGATTCTTCACAGTTAAAGATGTCCCACTTATCTTTCTCAATGTGTAAAAATGTTGTATGGCCAGCCAAAGTGCAGTTGTATGTATGTGGAACAAGAATTATGAGCAGCCGAAAGCGAAGCTGAAGCTGAGTTAGTAGTGAAAATCTATCTGTATATGCTATTAATAAAGAGGTGATAAATATCAGCAGAGGTGAATATCTGGATATGTAAAGAGCAGAGTCAGGTGTTAAAGCTCTGTGACGAACCCTGACAAATCTTTTTTTTATTTTGGTCTCTGGAGCATCGAGGCAGCGAGCTGCAGCCAACACATTCCTGCCTGGAATAGAGCGAGTGTTGGATTTCATCGACCTGACCCGCTCAGCTGCATTACACAGATCGTATCCTTGGTGATGACACAGTGGTACATTTATTCTCAGCGCGCTCCAAACGAGGCACGCCACGGCTGCATGCGTGTGGGCGGGGCCAACTGCTGCAGGATGACCAGCCAACTGGCGGCGGCGGCATCATCTCTGCTGAAGCACGTGGTCGGGAGTGGAGGAGTGCAGCCTGGACCACTGGGACAAAAGACGACCATTAATACGATTATAATAAACTCATCCACCATTTATAAGAATCATGTCTGAAGACCTTTCTCCACCTGCTGACATTCAATTCATCGTTTTCCAAATATTACTTGCCAGAGGCAACATTCGTCCAAAGTGAACGTGATGGACAGTAGGTTGGAATTAAACCTGACAAATATAGAAGGCCTCTGCTGCCAAACACAGTTCAGGCTCAGTGTCACTCTGCGGACACTTTGTCACGTCGCCTGAAGAAAAAAAAAACCTCCCGCCAACCAGCTGTCCAGAGAGAGTGTTGGAGCGTTGCTGCTTTTGATTCTCAGAAGATCACCCAGTGAACCTGAAGGAGGAGGAGGAGGAGGAGGGTGGGCGGAGGGGGGTCGTCAGGTTCTTGGGTTCTGTCCCGGTTGTGGAGTGAGGGAACAGCAGGGGAATGTGCGTGTGAGTGTGTGTGTGTGTGTGTGGCTGCAATGGGCTGCCAAATATGGCGAGGGGACACAAGCATCCAAACATGTCCAGTGTGTGTGTGTGTGTGTGTGTGTGTGTGTGTGTGAATCTGGAGTTGAGAGCGAGCAAGCTGGAAAAAATTTGCTCTTGTGCTTTATTGGTATCAGCTGATGCTCGACATGTTTTATGCTCTCGTCCAAACATAAAACTCATAGAAGGAGACTCACGTTCTGGGCACCTCAGGACACTGAAGTGGCCTCAGATGTGAGATCGGGACAGGAATCAATAAAACCTGGACAAGAAAAGGTCACAGAGCTATATATATATATATATATATATATATATATATATATATATATATATATATATATATATATATATATATATATATATATATATATATATATATATTCCAATGTGAGTGATGGGGAACAAAATGCACCGTGCTTTTTTAGTGCATATATATATATTCAGATCTGGACAGATGATATGACTTTACATCACAGTCGTTTGATAAATGCTCTTGCGTTCGGACGTCTTGACAGCTTCATTTTGCTCTGTAATCAATAAGACATGCCTGCTTTTTTAGCGATTAATTAAATCTGGAGGATTATATTTGACTTTAAACCAGTCAGTTTTATGGAGCGTGTTGGCGATGCTACATGACAGGAAGCACGAAGGCTAGGACAACATTTAAAGGTAAAGCGCGCTCGGCTTGGTGCTAGCTGTGCATGCTAGCAGCTATCTCAGACCTTCTTAGATGCTAAACTCACTTCTGTTGCTGACTTGCATTTTTTAAAGATTGCATCTCATCACAAATTACAAAACTGGTTTTTGGAAAAGTTCAGGCTCGGGCTTCATCACGTTGCTGCCAGAAAAAGAAGAAAACGGTCGAACCCTTCCTCTCTCTCACGCTCTCTGTCTTCCTGAATTACTTTCATTTTCCGTCAAAGACAGTAAAGAGGAACTTTCATGTGTTGGACACAATCAGATAACCGGATTAAACAAAACTGGCTGTCTGCTGAATGCAGAAGTGAGGCCGCAAGCTGAAGATGCATGAAGTTACAGCAGGGCATCAGATCGCTCTCCGGGTCTTTGATGATCATTGATGATCTCCTAAAATCCTCAGATGAGTAGCTGCTGCCGGATCAAAATAAACTCATTTCTGCAGTTCTGTCTCTTGGGCTCTTTCTTCTTGTAGTCCTAAAAATAAAGTCCTCTGGTAACACCACTCCACCACACTAACCCTGATCTCCCGCCCTGTTTCCACTCCTCCACCTCCTCCTCCTCCTCCTCCTCCTCCTCCTCCCGGATTCGTTCCTGGAGTTCCTAGAATCTTCCACAGTTCCAGTTTCAGGGAACGTCGGGAACGTCAGAAGCTGCCAACTCCAGAAACTGTGGTTGGCCTCAGACGACGTCCTGTTCTTTCTGTCTTTCCACATGTAGATCACATGTGAGATTGTCTATATGTCCATCCGCCTGTCTGATTGGTTCACTGCATGTCTGTCTCGCTGCCTGAAGACATGTCTGTTTCTACAGTGTGTGCACATCCAATAAAACCTGCATCTGTTTCAGGAAAGTTCATCAATCAGTAGCTGAAAACTGAAAACTTTTTACGTGATCATGGCATTTTCCAAATTATTTTACGTTGCCCTGAACAAAACAGCAGACAGACGGCGTTAGCGACTAGCTGATCAAGAAAGACCCTAAGCATCCAGACATTTGTCTCAGGAGTCGGTGGAGACCAAAGCAGAGATAAAAGGAGAGTCAGTATTATACAGAGATCTGTTGGGTGGTTGTAAACATGCCTACAAATGAATAATATCGTTGCTTCGTGCATGCTGGATGTGTAAATAAGCAGCTGTTTGCTAACATGTTAGCTATATGAGCGTTATGAAGATGGAAATATGTCAATGCTGCATTTACAGATTGGACAATTATTAATGTTTAAACAGTCCTTATGAAAACATCTTGACTCCAGCAGCAGCCTGTAATGTTTTTGTGTCATTCTAACATCAGTTTCGATATGAGAGCATGACTGTTTAAAGGCACATTACGCAGGAATTTCCCTAAAACAGTGTACGGACTCATACAATCGCAATCTCTCTCAATCGTCACTAATGACCTACTGAAAGTCGGTGGTGGTGGATTTCATTATTTTGCCGGTATTTTCAGATTTTCTTCTTATTTGATTTGGATGTTTCTGGGGTGCAGCCTTCAGGCGGTGGGGGTCTTACCCCCATGCAGCGCACAGGTGAGGTCAGGATTTCATTAAAGGTGGCGACCAGGTGTCAGACAGGAAGCAGCACACATCCACGAGGAAGATGAGGGAACCTCTTCAGGCTGTGAGGAGATTTAGTCTTTTATTCTTGATGCGGATGCTTATGTTCATGCTGTACAGTTTGCATGTGTGTATATATAAAGTAAAGTAAAATTCTCCAGCCTGGTTCTTATTTGCATAGTTTAGTCCATGATTCCAGCCTTGTAAAAACATTTGACTCGCCAGCTTCATTGTTGGGTTTTGTGGATACACAGACTTTACGTTTGAATAGGGAGCAGCCGCACACCTACTGGACACTTAGAGTGAAGAGGCTTATAATATAAAGGCTTACATTTAATGCACTGTATGTATTTCACTGTGTACATCTTTCACTAGTGTATCAATTATCCATTATTTGTTTTGCTCTCTTGACTCGTATGTGGATGGTGGATGTAAAATGTACTGTACTGTACTGCACTTTGCAGTCTTGTTAATGCTCTATTAGCACTGCAGCAGCAATTTCACGCTATTTCACTGATCAACAGTTGGTGTTGTTCACACAGTGAGCAAAAAAAATCGAAATGTTTAAAAACAAAATCTGCTTTCGTACATTTTATGAGAAAGGACATCAATTTAACATGTTTGTTACGCCATTTAGACACACACATCCCGTCCCATTCACGCCGTCACAAGACACAAAACTGTGGATAAGTGTGAACTAAAGTATATGAAATCACGTCTTGATCGTATGTGGATATGAGACAAATGTGCTGAAGAAGGTAACTGTTTACAAAAAAACTCAACAGCGTTACTGTAAAATGGGTGTTATAATTTCTAATAATTCTTATTATTTAGATGTTTTTATGGCCCCATACGTAATAATTATTATTATTTATGTCTTTCCGAACCAGAGGATTCATCTACAGGACAGGAAAGTGTCCAATTGTCAAACAAAGAATGAGACAAAATGTACTCATTTCTTGGACGTGCCAGGAGCCGTGTCCTGGAGCTCCTGCCCCAAATAATGTAATAAACAACCGGAAAAGCAGACATGTGATGAGACACTCAAGGACACAGAAAAAATGTCTCCACAGGGCCGAATGGGTGTTCGATGACACAAAGGAGCATCTGTGAGTGTGTGTTCAGAGGCCTGCAGGGGATTAACTTCAGCTCAATAGGACAGTGTGTTTTGTTTATGTCTGTGTACAATATTGGCTGAGTGACAATAGGAGCTGTGTCGCTGAACGACTCCTCCATAAGCGGGGCAAGCCGGTGGCTCAGCAGGCAGGGACAGCTCGCTCTGAGCCGGCGGCGCTTTGACGCTCGCTGCTGGCTCCTGTGTCCCTCGCTTCATTTCTGCAGAATCGACCGTGAAATGTCATGAAAATAATCTGCCAAAGAATAGAGGTTTGATTATGCCACAAACTTCACAAAGTTGAATCAGAAGCAAATTTAAATGTCAGAGCAGTTTTTTCAGGGAAAGTGGTTTTATTTATCGTGCTAATCCACGCTCCCCTTTCTTTGGTGATGATGCCCGTGGCGTTTCTGCGCTGTTGAAGACGGTAGGTCGGTTCATCTCTGCTGGTGATCACACAGAACTTAGTTTCAAACAAAGTCATAAATGTGAGAAGTATCACTTCCTACGCTGAAAGGTCACTTTGCACACTGCATTTGCTGTTTTGGTAACTACAGGACATCCTGACCTGTGGGATTTAGGGCTGTTCTGATTAACAGCTATAACTCTGAGAACGAGTAAGTTTGCTTCCTGATTGGAATTCAATGCAGAAAGAAGAAGTTTTGTACGAGACAACATTTAAGCCTTCACACCTTTTCTAACTTTATACTTCATTGAAGTTATTTTTAACACATTTCAGACTGAAAACACATCTGACATCGTTCATGAATTCGTTCAGATCTGTAGATGTGTATATATATTTATATTGTTAGATTTTTTACTTATTGTTATATTTTTACTTTTTTAATAGCTTCTTTTTAATAGATGTGTCATGCACCAACCTGACCAAAGCAAATTCCTCGTATGTGTAAAATCGTACCTGGCAATAAAGCTTTTCTGATTCTGATTCTGATTCTGATTCTGATTCTGATTCTGATTCTGAAAGATATTTGCACTTTGGACTGTTTTTCTCCTCAGTTTTAATCCATTCAGCCGTTTTCTGTTCAGCTTTACTAACACGGCGCGCTGGCCGGTCAGATATGGACGAGCGCACATTTCTGTTAGAGTACTTTGTGCCGCCGTCCTTTTACACCTGACAAAGGTGCAGTCACCACAATTTTAGGGAACGATACAGTAGCAGATATTCACAGACACATGTGCGTCATCTAAACCCTTAGTGGTTTAGTCTAGTTCACTTTTCTTAATGGCTGTTTCAAGACCAAATCTCAAAGGTTTAAGAGGGGAGACTTCCTGTGTGTCAGGACAGAGCTGCCGGACAGCATCTGCATACGGAAAAGGTCTAAAGAGCAGTTTATAGGCCAGAGCTGAAAGACTGCTCTTCACGCCTCTCTGCTGACATGAATGGTGTCTTTGCATGAGCGGCTGTCTGCATGCAACAACTTCTTAACACTTGCGCCATCAGGGTCCAGAACGTCCTATACTTTCTATTATTACGCAGAAAGAGGAAGAGAAAATGGGCAGTTGTGGGGCTGGAGGCCTCTTCCTCTTCCTCCCACTCATCCTGTTGCAGAGTCATGAATGAGCAGGTTCCCGGCAGACTGAATGGAGAAGTGGTGTGTGTGTTTGTGTGTGCAGAGTGCAGTCTCTCATCATTCATGCTTTTCAGTCAGTCGATACTGAGAAGAGGTTTTGGCTGCTCACTGTACTCACTGTTTGCAGATGACCTGCCTCTAATCAGTGTCAATAGGTGCAGACTTCTGAAAACTGCCGAGGTTCGTCATTAAAAGTCTGCGAACGCACACACAGGAAACACTGATACTGTTCTCTTCACATTAATAAGCTGCGTAAATGTTTCCAGTTTCCATCCATTCTTCAGTTTTCTGCCTCTGATCTGGATCCAGGCTGTGCAAAGTAACCGTTATGTCCTTCACCTCAGCCACCTCCTCCAGCGCCTTCTGGGTGATCCCGAGGCGTTCCTACACCAGATGGGATGTATAATCCCATTCCGGGTCTGCCGTGTGCTTTCCTCCCACATGAGTGTGCATTGACATCCTCCACAGAGGGAGGCGTCCAGCAGGCGCCCTGATCAGATGTTGAACCTCCTCAACGAACTGCTTCAACGTAAAGGAGCAGGAGTTCTCCTCCAGACTCCCGCTGGATGTCTGAGCTCCTCACTGAGGGTGAGACCAACCAGCCGGCAAAGGAAAGTCATGATCGCAAGCTTAAACAGTGGTTGTACTCACCATCATGACACATCAGACAGGACAATCAGTGGTTTAGCAAGTTTATTGAGCTCATATTAAATCACCTTTACAAAGTGCTTCGCAGACATTCACAGTTCCTCGACGATGAAGCTGTCATGCGTCTCTCCATGTTATCTCCAGGAGATCATCATCGGCTGCACTTTTTTAGTGCTATTTAGCAAATATTAGCATGCTAACGTGAAAAACTAGAAGTTCCCCCGTGTGGGATCAGTGAAGTGTTATCTTATGTTAAACTAAAATGGACACCACATATTATCTTCTAAATATCAGCACATTAAATTGTCATTGTGAGCATGTTAGCATCCTGGCATTAGCATTTAGCTCAAAGCACAGACATTAAATTCTTCCAAACTCACTTTAAAGTTACTGCAATCTCTTTTGCAAGGGTGACATTTATAGATTGTTTTCTATAACAAGCAAATAAAAGTCTTGAGAATGAAATTTATTGAGTCTGTCTGACAGCACAGCTTCCTCCCACCGAAGAGCTCAGCCTGGAGGGGGGAGGCTGTTCCTTATCAGCTCCCTAATGGTCATGTGAGCAGAACGCTGTCATATAAAGACACATGGACGGCAACTAATTCCCCCAAAGAGCAGAGTACCAGAAACACAGACGCAACTCAAGCACTGACAGACGACTGATGATGTTCTCTCAAAAAACACGACCGATCCCGTCTGAGCGTTTGACGACGAAAATAATAATTAGACTTTGCACAATAATGAGAAACTGCATCCTTCTGTTATTGCTTGGTATATTATGTTTGCTTGAACTTTATAGAATCACAAGGCTGACATTTCTTTTCGTTTATTCAGCGGTTGCAGACAAAAATAAGCAATGAGCAATCAGAGAGAGGCTGCAGAGAGAAATGTGGGACGACACGCAGCAAAGGTCTCTGGTTGGACCCAAATGGGGAACATTGTGATCAGTCGTCTCTGGTTTTGTCTTTTAAAACATTTCATTTGCTCGACCTCATGCACATCAGGGTTAGGGTTGCTTTCCCGGCAAAATTTCTGTATGAAAATGTGTGAGAATGTGTCATTTTTGTCAGTTTCAACAGCAGAAAACTCATCACACCGGCATCATGTCTGCCATCACAGATTATCTGCGGCGTCGGAGCTCCAACTGTTTGTCTTTATCGTCACTCTCTCACTCTTTCTCTCACTCACTGGTGTTTGTCCATTGAGTGAGTGGTGTACAATTCAAGGCACTGAGCGACAGAAACGCAGACACAGAGCTGAGCAAAGTGGAGCAAATTACATGCATTTTACTAAAAACAGTGGTGAGTGATTATGGGTTTATGTGGATGCAGGAGTGGCTGGAAATCTTTGGCAAGGACACAACACACACACACATCATGACTAATTGACTGAGTCACCATGAAGGTATGCTGTACAGTGTGGGGCTAAATGAGGAAACAAGAGACAGGTGTGAAGCTCAGGTGACTGAAAGAAGAGGGGGAAAGCAGGTATCTGGTGGAGATCAATAAAAGAATCGGGCAGGTGACGCTGGGACGGCTTTTTCCGGGAATTAGGCGCCTTTTCCGCTGTTTTTCCCAGAAATAATGTGGAGACGGCGTCGGCCTGAATAATGAAGTGAAACCAGGTCATCTCATGTTTTCTCAGAGCAGCATTAAATGAATAAAGAAGAGTCTGCAGCCGTGCTAGCAAATCTGCGACGCTGCACAGCTGAATGCTAACACATCTGAGTTCAGTTTGCTAGCACGCTAACATTTCTTGCATAACAGTAAACAGGCGCTACAGCCGAGGCCGATTTTAATGTCATTATTTGTGCAGGTATTTGTTTATAAACCAAAGTATTAGTAACATTTTTTTGACTTGAAGCTGACGTTAGAGGAAGGAAGAAAGTCTGAAACAAATTTCACTGAAATCCTCAAACAGCCGTCGGCTACTTCTCCAGCATGCGCCATGAAACCGCTGCAGAGAGGAGGAGGACACAACCAGATGATGTCATGAAAAGAGCTCTAGTAAGAGGACAAATGACGGAAAATCACGATGGAAATATGGCCTTCGTGTTTCACTCAAAGCATGTCAGAGCATGGTGGCAGAGCACAAATCTGAGTCTCACCAGAGTCATCATTATTATCTGGAGACCAAATTGTTCGCCAGTCTATCGTGTAGATTATGAGCTGCTGTTTTAGTGAGGCTTGATGAAGAGCAGCGACATCTGCACCAAACTGACCTCCAGTCCATCCAATCGCTGTTCAGATGTTTGAGTCTGGACCAAAGTGGTGGACGGAGGAGCCATGCTGGAGCAGAGCTGAGCAGACAGGTGCTCTCCATCACCGCAGCTTCTCTGTGCTGTCCAATCAAAAGAGAGGAGGCAGGGTGCCTTCAGGTGCACTAAAATACAGAGGAAATAACCTGCATCCAGCCTGGAGGAAGTTCTTTCATGTCAGCTTGTGATGGAACGTCGTTGCTGCTGATTGTTGCTGCTGATCAGTGCGATGGGAATCGAGGCTGCGTGGAGGCTTCGCGTTTACGCCCTGAATGATCGTACCATGAGGCCGCCACAGCTGCCATTTTGGTCACTGTGGTTACAGGTGAAGCTGAGAGAGCAGCCTGTGTTCACCTGCTCACACACACACACACACACACACACACACACACACACACACACACGTGTGTGTGTGTGTGTGTGTGTGTGTGTGTGTGTGTGTGTGTGTGTGTGTGTGTGTGTGTGTGTGTCGTTGAGGGATGTTTCTGAGGAAAAAACATTTTCTTTAACGTTTCTGTGCTTAAACAGAAGTCAGGAGTTTCAGTAACTGCAACTGTCATACCGGTGTGTGTGTATGTGTGCAAGTGTGTGTGTGTGCCTGAGTGTGTGACTGTGGGTACAGGCAGGAGGAAGTGGGGTGTATGTGTGGAGTCAAGTGATAGTGGGTGTTTGTGTGTGATCAGATGCTGTTACACCACCAGCTTTCTTATCAATGAACCTGCTCTGCTGTGTGTGTGTGTGTGTGTGTGTGTGTGTGTGTGTGTGTGTGTGTGTGTGTGTGTGTGTGTGTGTGTGTGTGTGTGTGTGTGTGTGTCAGGAGAGCGGTATGTTGCTGCTGATAGCACTCCAGGGATGAACAGCATGTTTCTGTTTTCCATTGATTTTCAGTCAGGATTCACTTATCTGTCCTGACACAGCAGCAGGCAACTGATTACACACACACACACACACACACACACACACACACACACACACACACACAAACACACAGATGCAACTGATTTCCTCTGTTGAAACACAACAGTAGCACACAGACAGACATTGAGGATTTTGGACATTTAACACGTCAGTTTTTATATTAATGAGCACGTTTTCATTTCTAAACACAAAGCAACAGGACGGCAGGTGTGTGTGTGTGTGTGTGTGTGTGTGTGTGTGTGTGTGTGTGTGTGTGTGTGTGTGTGTGTGTGTGTGTGTGTGCGCGCTTGTAGTTTGTGCCACGTGTCTCATGAGGACAAAACCAGGAGGAAGTGTGAGTGTTTAAAGTGGAGTTAAATCCCTTGTATGTGCACACATACCTGAGCAATAAAGCCAAATCTGACCACGAATCAGAGATGAACGTCACGTCTGAAGTTCATGAAGTGACTCAAAACACACACATTTTTAATCATTAAAAGCCAAATGAGGATGTTGATTTCACACTGACCTCCTCTGCCCTGTTTGTGCACTCTTTGTCACACACACACACACACACACACACACACACACACGTCCTTATGAATCTGCTGTTGCAAAACTAACTCTCCACACACACCACTGGTTATCTGTGCTGTGTGTGTGTGTGTGTGTGTGTGTGTGTGTGTGTGTGTGTGTGTGTGTGTGTGTGTGTGTGTGTGTGTGTGTGTAGATGCACACAGACACAGATGATTTCTGTCCTCAGATCAGCTGACGGCGCCTCAGGGTCTGACCTCCTGTAGGTTAAGAGGGGAGCGAGGGTCTGAATGTGCTGCTCTGTGCTGGAGAAGCTGTATTCAGAGTTATTCTCACTGCATCCTGCTCGTTTCATTCATCCTGCAGCAGAAACCTGCCTGATGAAAAACGATGCGCTAATCTGACTCTCGGCACTTCCTGACTCCTCGACCTCATCTGTGGCTCTCAGTCCCAAAACCAAACTGGTTCCCACTGAAGCGTAAAACACTGTCTGCAGTCTCTTGTTTAACAAAAGCTCATTAATGTCCTCAAGCAGCACTCAAGCAGGAGCTGACATGCTGCACTACTGGGGGACTATTTTCAGCGGCGGATGAATCCACATTTGGGGTTCTATGAGTGTTTCCAGCAGCAGGACGGTGTGTGTGATACTGAGTGTAGTTAAACTGCAGTGTGTGTGTTCACGGTAATGAAGGAACATGTCAGCTGGTGCAACAGCGAGGCTCACTGATGTGTTTTTAATCATATCATATTATCATATCTCTCAGGCATTTTTCAAATAATCATCAGCATCCAATATTCATCCATTCACCATTTTTCATGACGTATTGCATTTCCACCTCTTTCATGTCTAATTCTCACAAAGATAGAAGAAAAACAGAATCCACAAAACCACGTTTGTTTCTTTGACGGCTGTATTTCTTACAATCAGTCAGCCACAGTCCTCCAGGTGTTTTCAGCTTCGCCTGATTGGGCCTCTTCTCACGACTGTTATTGAGTGATTAACATCTCCCTCAGTCCCCTGCTGTGTTAGAATTGTCAAATGATTGATTTTGCTATGTTGAAGAAAAGGTCTTAGTGTTCTCTGGTCTGTTTTCATGAAGGAAACTTCAGTCTGGTGTCGTTTATGAAGGCAAATCAACCTTATTTGACGGCCTGTGCAACAAGTTAACAGAGTGTCATGTGCATTATGAAACTATAGAGCCTAGATTTAATTTATCTAATTTAATTTAACAAGATTAAGCTAATTTAATGCTTCCTTCTCATCACATCACAGCTCAGAACGGTCGTATGACTGCAGGGTTGATAGCGCGAGGGCTGGACGTGCTGTGCATTGACAACAAAACACCATTAAATTTGGGTTTTAGCTTGAACAACTGAGGCCTTGAACACACGACGTTGTGTGAAATAAACAGTGTCCTCTGTGTTTGGGCCTCTCTTTCAGACATAAACAGCACTTTGGGTCGCTAAAACATAGATTTTGTAAACACCTTGTGAACTCTTCCTGTTTGTGTGTGTTTGTGTATCCATGCGCACTTGTAAAACAGCGTTTGGGAAATGATGACGTCATCGCCTTAATTCGAGCGTGCCCATCGTTGCGTTATGTAACCAGTCTGAAACAACAACGGACTCGAAAAGAAAGGTATTAAATAACAACAGGTACACAAATCATTAGCTTCTATTGTTTGTGTTTTTATGTTATTACCGCCAAAGGAAAATAAGCTACAAACAAAGACTTTAGCGCCACCTGCTGGTCTGGATGACCTGTCTGAGCGCCTTAAATCATGTTTGCATTCATGTGTACATAAAGATATATTTTAAACTAAGGTTGTGTGGAGGTTTTCTTATTCTAAAGGATGGCTATCTTTTTTAAATATCCATATACGTGTGATCAAGGCTTCAAGCTAACGTGAGGCATTTTTTGTCTTTTTGTCTTAACTTGAATTGGCAGTGAGAGTCCAAACTAATCTCACACATATCGTATCGTTTCTGTAAATCTAACATGGAGAAGCACGCTGATGCAACTGCTGAAACTATACAATGATGATTGGTAAGTACTACATACTGTGTGGAATTCGTATTTTAAATAGATTTGGGACACAGCTGAAGTCTAATTAGGCGAATTAACTGGAAACACTTGTGTGGGTGAGCCATAGGACCATTAAAATGAAATGAAAAAGGAGCTGTAGTGTCGGTGCCAACTTAAAAGAGCCCTGAAAACATGGCTGCCGTTATAGAAACACTCCGTGGTTTAATAATAGATCAGCTCTTCCTCCTCAAGCAGCGTCACCACTGCATCTCCACAGCCTGCTGCTGCTCAGCTATCAGCTGGTGATTAGACACCACACCTGCTGCCTCCTGCCCACACTCCGTTTAAATGGTTTTCACAAACACTCAAACACACAGTGTGTGTGATGCCATGTAGGTTCCAACGCTGCAGCTTCAACCTGAGCAAACAAGAGGTCGACCCAGACAGAGTAACTGGAAACACCTGCGCGAGCGTGCAGGGCTCACCACCAGCGTGTCCGCTGCAGGACTGGCAGATATTTTCCATCACATTGAGCGTTTAAGAAGACTTCGGGCACATTTGGTTCTTATAAGGACAAAACACACACACACAGGCCTGGAGAAAGTGCAGCAGGATGCACTTTTACATGTTCCTGGCAAAGCTGTGGTTACTTCCTTTGATGACTACCACCAAGCATGCCGAACCACACACTCACTCACACACACACACACACACACACACACACACACACACACACACACACACACACACACACACACACACACACACACACATCCACACACCACATGAAGGCTGTTCCCAGAAGGAATGCTCCGTGGCCGCCTCCTCTTTTCCTGCTCCTTCTTCCAGCAGCTGACTGAGGTCAGACGGGCGCTCGCTTGCATTAAAAACCTTGAAGGAAAAACTCCACCCTAAACCACGTAAACCCTTTAAAAACCAGCTGCTGGTGGTCTTCCTTGGAGTTTTGGCTCCGTTTGGTATTTTTCTTGTATTGTTCTTTTTGCTGGCGGTGGTGCCGAGCCCAGATATTTCCAGAATGTTGGCAGAAAATGTTTCCCTGGGCTGAAACAATAGTCATTGTGAGGATTTGGTCTCAGGTTCCATAAAAAAATCTCACCCCCTGTGGAATTTATTCTCTTTTATTTCTTGTCCTTTGTCACGAGGCTGAGGTGCACCACCACTGGAACTTCTCCAGGAAACTTTACCTGCATCTCATTTACCACAGTCTGAATGTATATTTTTAGTTCTGGCCTCCGGAGAGTCCCTAAAGCCTGTTCTTGCTCAAACATCCAGACCAACAGATTTTGGCTTGCAGTGTTGTGCATGAACACGCTAAAAGAGCGCGGTGTGGCTAATTCGACTGGCAGCTCAGACGCACGAGCTTCACGAACAAATCAGTGCAGATTTTACTGGAAAAAATCTTTCACTTCATGCAAAAGAAGTCCAAACGTCAGCCGCATCGGCAGCAAATTTTAAAGAACGCATTGAGTTGAAGCAACCACAAAGTTCCTCCACCCAATCAAACATTTTGCCAGGGAGCAGTTAAGCTCTTATATCTGATGTCTGTGGATCAATATTACTGCTGCAGTGATGTGAATGGTTCATTTAGATGTTTAAGGTTGAGATCATTTCAACTTCTTTATGTTAGTTTAATCCACAGAAAAGCATCATATTCTGTAAGATCACCATATTTTTGCAGCACGGTTGTCCTGTGAGAACCAAGTATCTCTAAAAAGTCAACTTTTCATTAAAAAACAGCCAGTTTTCAGCTTTGTGATGATGCATTTTTCAGCTAACCCAAGAGTTTACTGAAGAAGAGGGAGAACTTTCTCCAGCCATAAAGGAACACTTCATCCTTCAGTTTTCATCAGAAAAGCAGGAGCTGCATGGTTTTCACTGCACACAATGAGCAGGTGGCGGAGCGATCATCATACGAATGTGTGTGTGAGTGTGTGTGTGTGAGTGGTCATCAGACTCGGAAAGCACTGTATAGATACAGTCCATCTACCTTTCCTCCAATAAATGACCTTTTCACAGCAGACATTTGAGCGGTCGTAGCAGGACAACAAACAGAACCAAACCTTTAAATTCACATGTGAAACAGATGATGAAAGCGTTTTGCTTCTGCAGACATTTGTGAAAATACAAGAGATGAACACTCGGATCAGAGAGGAGGTGACATATTGACATGATGATGAAGGATGGAAGGAACAACATGGAGTAACATTACAGCTCTGCCTTCCATCATGAGCATGTGTTTGGTTACATTTGGCTTGTTTTCGGCACCACACAGCATCCCCGCAGCACATTTTCCACTCAGTCATGCTCCTCAGTCTCCGCTGATGTTTCAGAAAACCCTCCCTGCGTCTTTTACATTTGGTTTGTCGTTTCTTTTCCCTTTTATACGGGTGAAAGTAAACCTTTTTTCCAGCTCCAGCTCGTGTGTGGTCTTCCCTTCCCTGCGACACTGGCTCGGTCCTTACAGTCAGCGGCGTGACCCGGGTGGCGCTCCGGCCTTTGTTTCTCGGCCTCGATGGTAACCGCCCGCGTCTTCTTCGTCTGTTTATTGGAAGCAACCTGGAAACATAAAACGCACCGTTTCCTGTGTGTGCATGGAGGATTTTTCTCAGGATGAATTTATAAACAGCTCTACGACACATGAGCACTAACATTTTGAGAGAGTGTGTGTCTGTGCAGGTCTGTCATTACACAGTTTGTTGAGATCCTGCGGTGATGCTGTGAGAGCTGTAATTTCAGAGGAATGAAGGTAGGGCTGTGCAATACGACGATATGCTGAAGACAGAAAATATCTGTCCTTTCATATTATGCTCTCCCGTGTTGTGACCCTGAGGTCACATGAACATTTTCTGTCAGCGTGCACGTGCTTTCATCTCCTCTGTGCACGTCTCTGCAGCGGTGAGTGTGTGATGTGTTGCAGGTGAGTGAATGATTGAGTGCAGGAGAGTGCAGGTCATCCCAGCGAGCTGATTGGTTCCAGCCACCGAGCCGGCTTCCCTCCAGCTCCTGTGGATTCTCCGCTTCCAGTCGGACTGTCAGCCAAAATATTTCTGCATGAATTGTTTTTTTAAACAGACCTTTAATGGGCACAAATACTTTGTTGGTGAAGGAAGAGGAGACTATCATGTTGCACCAGAGCATCTCCTAATTGTTTTTTTCACCGTGTCGCAAATCACTGTACAGCTTTTTTTTTTTTTTTAAATCATCTGTGACGCTTTACCTTCTTCCACAAAAATCTGTTCCACAGTACAACTTGACCACCAACAGTTTGGTCAAAGAGGCCACAAATAAAGCACCTTTTTTCATACTTAAAGGGCAGAAGATGGCTCGTTTTTGATGAGCGATTTCAAGAAGAGTGAAGTTTTGAGTCAGTGATCCACCCAGAGTCTGTCCACCAACGCCTGGTGGACCAGAACCAGCCCTCAGACCAGAGCTTAAAAACCATAAGCTCATTCAGTAGCGTCTGTCTAATTAAAGCCTGCAGGCAGACAGACAGGCAGCAGCAGCAGCCTGTCTGTCTGCACGGGGACTCATCGCAGGATGAAGAGTCCTAATAAGGACGAGATCACAGCGGTGGTCTCACACACACACACACACACACACACACACACACACACACGGAGTGGTAATCCCATTCCCAGGCTGTCTCTCCCCCCCGGAGTGTTGGCTGTGTGTGTGTGTGTGTGTGTGTGTGTGTGTGTGTGTGTGTGTGTGTCCTATTAGCTTTCTTATGTCATGAAGTTCAGTGGGCCAGTCGACCAGTCGGCGTACTTGTGGGTCAGTCAGTTAATTAACCTTTTACCCCGTCCCCCTCAAACAGGGACGAAACGAGAAGCAACGAACGTCCAACGAGGCTGTGAAACATGAGTGACACAATATGGACTAACGGAAAAGATCTGACTTTATTTCACATTTATGACATTTGTTCATTTCAACATTAGTGCAAGAGGTGCTTAAAACAGTCTGCAGCGGAGCAGCGATTCAGTCTGTGGACAGCCAGTGAGGAGATTAAGAGCTTTCTACTGTCTGTTTAATGGAAACCAGTCGGCTGATCTGCATTTTAGCAAGTTCAGTGAGTCAGTTAAGATGTTTATCTTTTCATTTTCTCTTGTGATTTCATTCAGGACTTGAACTCGCGGTCGGGAGTTCAGAGGTCACTGAAGTGGACTCGCAGGGATTTCACACCAAAAGCAGAAGTGCAACATTATGCATTATTTCCTCTCAGCTTCCCTCTCATCGTCCTTCTCCGTCAGGTAGAGCCTAAAAAAACTGGACCACACTGAACTTTGACCCCAAAATGTGTTGACATCCACGACGCCCATCCACATGAAGTCCGGCTTCGATGGAAGGAGGAAGCTTGGCCTCAAATATTTGTACGAAATAAAAGATTGTCTTGTACAGTTTTTCTGAAAATGCAGATTTTTTTTTTTCATCTTCCTCAATCAGCAATAACGTGCTTCTGTCACGTCAACCCAGATGTGGTTTCACAGAATATTAAGATGGGTTTGCTTTCTAATAACCTCAGAGTCATGAATTTGGATGCTTCTGCAAAACCAAGGATTATGTCCGATGAAATTTCTAAAATATCTGTGTTCAGTAACGAGAGCGACGACCTCAGACTGGCTGCTTTGACCCCTGCGGTGATGAAAACTATGGAAGGAATTACGTTGAAAGCGCTGCCGTCTGAGGTGGGACCACATTTAGACCCCCACCAATTTGCATACAGACAGTACAGAGGAAGTGATGAGACGACCAATAGCATTGAGAACGCGTGGAGAACCCTGCAGCCTCATATGACTGAACTCATGAATGAATCGGCTCAGTGTCAACCCATTCATCTTTTAAGCATGTCAGAGTGGACAGAACCAGGTCTGAACCCGTGACCATCTGTGCCAGAGCGCCATTAGCTCACACTGTTCACTAATGAACGCACCAGCCGTGCTGAAAACCAGTGTGTCATTACATTTTCTAACTAAGCAAGATGTCCAGGTGTATAAATCTGCCTTCCAGAACTTTGTCCAGCAGTGTGACGGACATCATCTCGTCCTCAGCACAAAAACAATAGAGGAGACCCCAAAGCTCCCGGCGCTCACTCACCGGTGGTCATCCGTGATCATGGTGAGCTCCTCCGGGTACCTGGGCATCCACTGGCGTTGTCCATGTGGAGGATGTTGCTCCAGGGCAGCAGGAGAAGACTCAAATGCATGATAACCAGACATGAAACTCTCCTTTCCGCCCCACGAATTCCTGCATCAGCTGTGAGTGTTAGCACTGGACATAAATGATGAGGTGCACAATCGTCCAACATTTCCAGGATTCTGGGCTGGAACCTAAAAACATATGTTTCCCTGCTAAATTATGAGTTAACTTAAGAAGAACCTAAGAGTTTCAGAAAGTTTAACCAGACACATCACATGCTGGAGAGTTTGGTATTACATGATTCACAACCTGTGGTATGTTAATGAGGCTGGTAATGAGCAACATCAGCTAAAGGCAGAAGATTTCACCGTGAAATGCGACGCGAGTTTGACAAAAGTTAATCAAATGCAGATCAGCGTGGGGTTGGATTTATGTGAAACAGTTTGGAAATGCCAGAGTCAGTCAGAAATTAAACCAGTGAGTCAGTCAGTCAGCCAGGAGGTTTAGTATTCAGCGCTGAATCCAGGCCAGTCAGTCAGTCTGCCAGCCGGCCTGTAGGTGGCACATTAACCCAGTTATTCACATCCCAATCCCCTTTCTTTGTGCGTGTCCACTGCTTCCTGAGCTGTGCTATTCTGCTGTGATCCGCCCTACATCAGCTGCTACAGACAGAAAGCCCATCCTCCAAATATGAAGCAGCACACTTTTTAAAAATTCTTTTTTTCTTTTTTTTTTGGTTGCAGGATTATGCTGCATTGCTCCTCCGTTTGCGGAAATGTGCTGTGCATTTACACTCGGCAAGAAATAGTTTCCATGTGAGAGACTCCCAACGAGGCTGTGATTATCCCTGAAAGTACAGAATGCATGAAGAGAAGGCATGCATGAATAACAGTAAACATGCGGCTGAGCTATGAAGACTCACAGGGCTGTGATGGAGCTGAACTGACCAGACTCCGTGCATATTTTACCATTTTTAATACAACTGCGTGGTGATTGCAATAAGATATATTGAAAACTAAAGCAAATATGTAAATATTCGTCTTTTTAATAACCTATATATTCACTGATTAGCAGATGGTCCAACTGGACCTTCTGATGTGAAAATATCAAACAGGCGTGAGTGTATTTAAAGGGCTGGATATGGACGGGGTCGGTATGAAGGCGGAGGGCTCCGGTTACAAGATTCCTTGCTGAGAACTCACGTGAACCGAGGCTGACTCGCACTCTGATTGGCCCGCGCCTCCGCACGTGTACCGGCGAATCCTTGTCCGTTATGTAACGTGCAGCGCACGAGAGGAGCGACAAGGGGCGGACAGACTGGCGGAGGGAGGGCTGCGGTATCTGAGCGGGGCGGTGTGGAGTTCATTCATCTCCGTGCACGGTCCTTTCAGCCAATTACTCTAACTTATTACTATATGTCACATTTTCATGTGACCATACGAGCTTTCCTTTTCATTTAACATTTTGTTTCATTTTTTTTTATTATTTAACAGAAAAAATTGTCTATTAAACACTACAAAACAAACAAAAATTGATTTGAACATGCACTGTAGCAAATATTAGTATAATATTAGTTAATCTGCCCGAAAGCTTAATGTGCACAAGATGAGAGTGCAGCTGAGGATTCAATTCAATCAATTCAGTTCAGTTCAATTCAATTCAATTCAATTCAATTCAATATAGCTTTATTTGTCCCGCAAGGGGAAATTCCAATTTACAGCAGCATCAGTAAAAGATAGAATTGGGTAAAAAAAAACAAAAAAAAACAGCAAGTATATACAAAAGAGTGTAATAAAAATAAACATTATTTTTAATTATAAATTGTATTTGCGGACTGTTATGTACAAGATGAGTTGCACAGATTATCGCACCAGTTATTGCCCAGATTATTGTACAGATTATTGTAGGATGCTTTGCTCTAAAGCAGGGTGGACAGTTAGGTAGAGATGAGACAGTTTGCGGTTGTAGTTGTAGTAGGATTTGCAGTAGTAGTAGTAGTAGTAGTAGTAGTAGTAGTAAGAGGAGGAGGAGGAGTTGGGGACGGGTGGCTGGATGGTGAAACACCCCTGCAAGAACTGGAATTTGAGGACAACGTGGCTCTGAAAGCATTCAGCCTGTCTGTCTGCCTGTCTGTCTCCATGTCATAATACTACAATTAAAGGTATAGTGGCAGAGAACACATACTGTAAGCTCGCAGCCTTCAGCATGCAGTAAAAATACCAAACCGGCTTGCTGTACCCACGACATTCCCCACAAATGACGGAGGAATTTATTTTTTGTGCGATGAATCACATGTGAACGCTTCTTAATGTCCCTGAATGCATCGCTCACTTTTAATTATTTTTCTGTTAACCGCTTTTGAATGTCAACTGAAAGAATTTTCAGTAACTCGCTCGTCTTTGTTGCTCCGTCTTAACGCCCTGAGGCGAGACAGAGAGCGAGACAGGCGGGCAGACAGGCAGTGAGACACCCGGCATCTCTTCACAATCCACGTGTGTTCTGTCCCAACTTTTACCCGCCACCATTTTCCTGGAATCCCAGCCTGCTCTGTATCACTCCGCCACAAGACAACATAGACCCCGATTCCGACATCAAATTTAGCGTAATCGCCATCGCCCCCGATTTTTCCGTCTGAACTCGATCGAAACCGGAGTTTACGGCGGATAAACAGGCGGTGCGTTTGGTCGCCTTTAACGATCCGTTGTCGGTTTTTGCGTTTTGGCGCGAGTTTGTTCGCCGTGGAAGGACACCGGCGAGTAGCGGCGGTATAAACCAAGCGACCCCGGCAGCCACACCCACACCTACTCTGTCTGCTCGTAGCGGAGGAGAGGAGGGAATCAGACGGGAGATAAACACCATGCTGCCGGGCTCCAACTTTAATTTCACACGCAGAAAATTTCACGTTAGCAGATAATCCCGGTGGACTTTACTGGATATTTCGGACGTTTCCTCGGTTTTTCTTCATTCTGAACCCCCCTTCTGTGAGGACGTTTGAAGGTAAGGCAGCTGCTTGCGGGTGGATTTAGGTCTTCAGATATGATCAAACTTACACACGGGCCGGTTAAGTCAGGCGTTAAAATACGATTTTGTGTATTTCTCTATATGCAATGCTGTGTTTCGTGTAGTTGTTAATGGTGAATTTAATAGGAAATGCCGGTTTCACGTGGGGACACAGCGTTACTCAACCCACGCGGGGTTTAAATGACCCCTTCAGCGGGTTAACCTTTGGATCTGTCCTGGTGCATTCACTGACCTACTTCGCACGGAAATACCGGACTCGCCGTTAGATGGGTGGTTTGCTGCATGTCGAGGCTTTTGGTTGATGCGTCGCTTTTCGAAATCTGATTAAAAATCAGTTCAGGTCTAATATAATCGGAGTCTGGTGCAGAAGCATTCAGTAATCGGGGGAGACTGAAGCATGAGCCATCCGCGTTCAAAACCTCATTGAGAAATGTGTGAATTTTAGATGCTGCGCTCAGCTTGCGTTAGTGCGCAAACTGCACTCAGTTGCCGGTAGTTGTAGATAATGGCATGCATTCATATGTAGTTAACAGTCGTTTACGTGTTACGTTGAGTGGGGAAAATGACATCACAAACACTATTAAGTACTTAACCTTAATCATTTTCTGTCTTGTCGCTGCTGTGTCTGAGCGTTGGCTCCGGTTGGCTGTGACGGTAAAGAAAGGCAGCCTTGAACTCCCAGAGGCGGTCTGCGCCACACACACTGCTGCTTTGTTCTCCCAGTCTGCCATACATGCACATACCATTAGAGTCCAGAGGATCACTCTAGAAACTAATGGGACTGCTTCTCACTGCGCTGTATTTACTTACGTTTGTTTAATCCGATGATTCAAAGCATTTTGTAATGAGATTTTTAAGTTTTTAATGATGAAAAGCTGCAGTGTCCCGACTGGTTGGTGTTAACATACATGATCCTTTGTGCTTTTTAATGCGTTTTCAGGCAAGAAAAGCTGTTTTTTTAAATCTCTGAAAGAAGTTGAGATTGTCCTGATTTCCCGTGTGTTTTTACGTGTTGAGTAACGAACAGAAGGAAAACAAAAGACCGCCTTTGTCCGCGTAAACGTTTTCTTTTCCGAGCCAGCAGGCAGCCAGACTCAGTTTTCGGGGTTTTTGTATGAAGTTAGTGAGAAGGAAAAATGTGGATTGAGTGGAAGAGGTGTTAAGTTTCTGCTCCTGTCTGTCCCAGCTGTTCCTATGATGTCATGGGGAGGGAGGCGTTAAGTCTTTTTGGGTGATTTGGGGCCTCCCGGGAGCAGCGGGGCGGGGCCACAGTGATGTAAACACAGATAAAAGGTGGCACGCTGCCGCTCAGGGTCTCAGTCTGGAGGAACTGGTTTAAACTTTCACTACAACACGTGTCGGTGCTGCTGCTGCTGGGATTTACCCGTTCAAACACACTACCGGCTCAGCTCCTCTGGATTTAACCCAATAACCTCACTACCTCCCTGATTTTGTTCTTTTTGTCCTGGTTTTTCTCGTTGTTCTGCCAGATTCTGCCATCAAACATGTTGCAAAGCTTCGCTCAGTCGCAGGACTGGCTTTACTCTGAGCCGCTGCTGTTTGACGATGAGTTCTGCCAGAGTTTGATGAAGGACCTCCAGTCGCTGCCGACGCCGCCGCAGTCCCCCCCCATGAAGGTCGGGGCCGGCGGCAGCAAGCCCCTTTCCAAGGAGGACCAGCTGAGCTACGTGTCGGACATCCTGCTGGAGGACCAGGACATGCAGCTCAGCTGGAACTACGACTTCTTCTGCTCCAATGCTGCTGAGAAGGAGGGCGAGCTCAGCCAGCCCTGCTCCCCCCTGGAGGAGAACGGCGAGGACTGCCTGTGGCAGTGCCTGGCAGCGGACAAGAGCCTGGAGGAGAAGCTGGTCTCCTCCATGCTCGGCTCCAGCCCCCTGCTGTCCGACATCAACACCAGCATCTTCGAGGAGATCGCCGGCTCCACGCTGGACTGCCAGAACCTGATGGAAACTCAGGAGCCCAGCGAAGCCACGTCAGACTACGGCTCGACCGGCGGCGAGCTGTCCACCTACTCATCCAGCGACTCCGGTGAGTTCAGACCTTATGTTTATTTTCACGATTTCAGCTCAGATTAACAGTTTGGCCCAAACGCTCAGTTTTCCAATCAGGGTCATATTTTGAACCACGTGCTGCCTTTTTAAAATGTTTGAGGATATTTATCGATGTTTTACTTCAGAGAGTCACATCAGCCCTTTAATCTCAGGCCCGCCTTGTTATCGTGCATCTTATCAGTATAAACACTCTTCGTCCAGAACCGCCTCACCGGCACTTCATTGATAGTTCACTGTTAATGTTTAGTGGCACTGAGCCCAAATTGTTCTTTGCTCTCGGCTTATCTGGATGCCGTCCACCCACCTGTAATCTGCAGGAGCCTTGAGGATGTTGTTGAGGCGTGGGCGGGCTTTGACTGGCTGTCTGTTGACTGACATGAGTAGATGAGAGCTTTTAGGAGGGAGAGTTGACTGTGTGTGTGTGTGTGTGTGTGTGTGTGTGTGTGTGTGTGTGTGTGTGTGTGTGTGTGTGTGTGTGTGTGTGTGTGTGTGTGTGTGTCTCATGCTCAGCGGTAACAGTTGCGGCTTCATCCATTAACTCATAATGAGTCATCGTACCGACTCGAGCCCTCTGGCAGCCCTGACTACACACCAGAGAGGAAGAGTCAGACCCACGTTTATTGAATGTCTATCGAGGCATAACTCCGAGTTAAAATGTTCATTTTAAAAAGCTTCCAGTCTCACCTGGAGTACGTTCAGAGCACCAAACTCTAACTGCTGTGACATCGTTACGCATTGCTCATTAACAGACTCCCAGCTTGTTGTCAGCTTCTGCACATTTATGGTTGTTTACAGAAGAACTCCTGACTGTGTGTGTGTGTGTGTGTGTGTGTGTGTGTTCAGTGTCTACACTCGTGTGTTTGGTGTCCTCTGAAATGTCGTCACGCCTCCACGGAGCAGATAAAATTACCACAAGGGTCAGAAAACAAGCTTGTGCCGGAAAACTCCTCTAACCTTTCTTCTTCTTCTCTTCTCCCTGACAGAGGAGGAGATTGACGTGGTGACAGTGGTGCGCTGTTCCTCCAGCCCCTCCCCTCTGCCCTCATTGGCTGACCTGTCTGTCCGCCAGCAGAAGCAGGAAGAGGAGCAGCGAGCTCTCCAGCGCCACCACTTTGAGATCCAGCTGCAGCACAACTATGCGGCGCCCTGTCCCGCCTCGCCGCCGCCCCCGTCCTCTTCATCCAACAAGCGCTCGAGAGGCAGCGAAAGCTCGTCGCGCTACCACCACTCTTCTCGCAGCTCCTCCTCTTCATCGTCTTCCTCGTCGCGCTACCACCACCACTCTTCCCGGAACTCGACAGAGACGGAGGACGAGGAGGAGCGACGGCGGACACACAACGTGATGGAACGGCAGCGGCGCAACGAGCTGAAGAACTGCTTCATGCGCCTGCGAGACAACGTCCCCGAGCTGTCGCACAACGACAAGGCGTCCAAGGTGGTGATCCTGAAGAAGGCCAGAGACTGCATCTACGGCCTGGAGGACGAGGGCCACAGACTGCAGTCCAAGAGGGACAGACTCAGAGCCAAACAGGAAGAGCTGATGGCCAGGCTGGAGCAGCTGCGCAGCTAATGGACCAAACCATGGGCTGCTTTTCTAGGTGTCTGAGACAACGTGGGGGTGGGTGGGGGGTGGACCAGGGGAGAGACTTTGTACAGAGACACAGGGATGGGTGGGGACACGTCATGCTGAAAAGAGCGCACAAAGTTTGACATTTCAAGGACTTTATGGGGACAATAGCTCCAGACTGTATAGACTCATATTTGCAACTGTTGCCGTGGACAAACTCAAACACACTCATTGCCTCAGAATGAATCATTCTCATGCCTTGACTGCTGACTGTTGTAGAGCGTAGGATGTTTTTAAGGTTGAAAGGAGGGTGGAGCGAGCAGATTATTAGTTTTTTTAAGTTTGGCTGGACGCACACTGAAAGACGAGAACGACGCCTTTCGTTATCGTCCGTTTCTTTGTTTCGTCCCGTTCGGGGACGCCAAACGGCGCAGGCGGAAACGACGCGGAGACGCCCGTCGGCTCAAATAGGCCGAAGCCACATCAGCTCAGTAGTTGAATGAAACTTGAATATTGTGTTTTTCAGGATGTCTTATAGCCATACTAACCAGTGATCCCTCCACGCTGACCGGTGTGTGATGCTGGCTTTCAGCTTATTTGGCCAACAGCGCTTCTGTCAGTTCCAGACAAACTCCAAATCTGAATTTGTTCGGATCAGGAAAAGGGTTTTTCAGTGTGCTCTCAGCCCTGCTTGGCCTCAGGCGGACCCTCGGGCCCAGCACCACTCTGTTATCAGGTTAATGTGCGTCAATGACAGTACTGTATAGACCGGGTTTGATACTGTACGCGGAACAGCGCTCGCCTGGGTTCAGTTCGCCGCCAGCTCGCTCACTTCGGAGTGTGTGTGTGTGTGTTTGTAGCTGAGAAAGTAGAAATTGTGTATTTAAGTACCGTCATTAATGAACTGCTCAGACTCAAAGGTAGCCATATTAATCAGCATTCAGGTTTTGAGGAGGCTGAGCTGGAAGGCAGACTGAACCCTGAGCTTTGCTATTGTAGCAAATCAGCCAAAGTTGGGATGGAAAACCTCTGGATGACGACGCGTGAAGCCGAGCGACCGCCCGGTGGCGTCCTGACGTATTTAATGGTTGTGGTCGGAGGAAGCTGCCGCGGCGGCAATACTGTGACGTTCGGTCGTGTTGCTCGAGGAGCAGCCGCTTTGCTAAGTGAAAATTAAGAAAAGGCCGTTTTACCGTTAATCCAGTGGAAAGCGCAAAAATGCGATTCATTGGCCCTCGTTGAACGAATTCCCCCAAAACTAAAAAACTTCATCACATTACGTTGAGCCGTGTCATCAAGGGATATTTGGTATGTTAAATATATAAAAGTAATAGTACGCGTTCTCCAGGAGCCCGTCGTGTCCCTGTACAGTCAGGCGTTTTGTCGGACTGGCGCTTTGGTCTGGATCTGAAGTGTGAACTGTCAGTGATGGGCTCGGATGTTTAACTGAATGCAGTTTTACTCTAAATATCAATTATTGCCAATGTTATCCATTAATGTGCTGTGTGCAGTTGAATGTGCAAATGGGAAACATTTGCTTATTTGTGTCAAATGTCTTAAAATGCATCTTGTTTTATTGTAACCGGTTCTTCCTCCTTCAGTCTGAGCGTGCTTGAACAGACCCTGGTCGGTGGGAAGAAAGAGGACGTTGGTGTTTTTAGTGGTTGGAGACCTGCTCTGCCTTGAAATGCATTCTGTTCAGGACTCCTTTGACTCTGTCGCTGTCTGGTTAAAACCTCGCCTGCTAGCTTTTTGTTTCAGGAAAGCTGTAGCTTCTCGCTTTTTCTTCCAAATGCCTCAAATTCTTTGTCATTTTTTCCTTTTGTAGAGGTTCAGTCACAGAAAACTGCCTCCTGAAGTCAAGATTCAGAGGTTTTAACCAGACAGCGGGATGATTTTCTTTTCTTAGCATGATACGACCTACCTCCACCTGGCTGCAGTCTGGCCTCTAATGTTTTTTTTCCTGGTTTAAATATTGTACAGATTTTTAAAAAAAAATGTAAATATTTTTGTTATTGTACCATAAATTATTTTAGTCTTTTTTTTTCTTGTTCATTTGAATTTGAGGATTTAAAAGAAATGTTATTCTTTACAAGCAGCACTTTTTTTTAATATTGATGTAATTAAAGAATGAATGAGAGCTGGGAAGTCCACGTGGTTTTATTGCATGCGCACACACACACACACACACACACACGAAGAAGACGGCAGGGAAATTACTCCATATTTTACACATTTTAA